>NC_063208.1:14303878-14588878 GCF_017589495.1 Alosa alosa
CTGTAAAACCGCTCACTGCAAAACATCTGGCCATGGGGGAAACCCTTTTATTGGGGACACATGACTGCGCGCATCCCCCCAAAAAAAATCCCTCCCCCTGGAAACACAGCTGTCAGGTTAATGGGTTCCAGGTGAGTGTCAGACCGTCCGTCCATCTCTCTCTCACTCACTCACACACACAAACACTCTCTCTCTCCCTTACTGTTTCCTCTCACCTCCTCCTCACTATCTAGTGCTGAGTTTATAACGGCCTGTCTGAGCTTCTGTGGAATGGCCGCTGGTGGCCTCAATGTATACACACACACACGGCTCTTCATCTTCTCATATCCTTCGGTAAGTGACGTTTATACAGAGACGTCTCGTCTTTCTCCTGTGTTCCTCGGCTGTCAACGATTATATCTGAGCTTTTTCTTCCTATTCCCTGACTGTTGAAGTTTACAAAGTTTATACACACACACTCATCCTCTTCCACACACACACACACACACACTATGACAACATGCTCCATCCTATCTTCTACAGCATGTGACTTCACAAGCATCTCTTCTCACTGGTATGCTGGGCCTTCAGCCATAGCACCATTAAATGGAGCTCCCCCAGCAATAAACGTCATGTGTATGTTATGTGTACATGCTATGAACATTGTGCACAATTGGATGTAAACAGAATATGTGCTTGTTGTAATTGTGCACACAACAGTGTGCTTGTGTGAAGGTGTCGATGTGCCAGTGTTATGTGTATGTGAGGCTCTGCACAGACTATAATAACGAATGGAACTTCTGAACAATACTTTATCTTCTCCCTCATTTGCTCCTCAGTCATCAGCATTTGTAACACTTTGCTCCTTTTCTCTCCATCCTCTACCCCTGAGCCGTGAGCCATACTTTCCCCCCTCATCCATCATGCGCTAGGGATGCCCCTGGCACTGTGTGCTCTCTCTCTGTCTCTCTCCGTCTCTCTTTCTCTCCCTCTTTGTCTTTATCTTTCTCTCTGTCTCTCTCTCCTGGTGCAGACAGTTGGGGCATCTTGACAGGTTTTCTTTTTTCCATGTGATGTCACCCCACCTCTCCAGCGGCGTCGGGTGTTGATGCTGGCGTCGATCCGTGACGGGGACGTCTCATCCATCACACCTCTGGGGCCTCTCATCTCCGTGGAAACCAGAGGTCACTGGCCCCCAGGGCACAGCCAGGGGCCACACGTGGGGGCCACCGAGCTTCGGGGGCATTCGGGCGCGCCAGAGGTTTCTGGGTAATGAGGCCAAAACACAGGCCTCGTTCTACTTTTCATCTTCTCACTCCCCTCTTTTCTTCTTCTTTGCTCTCCTCCATTCTCTTTTTATTTTCACTCTTTCTTTTCTCCTTTTTGATCCATATCTCTCTCTCTCTGTCTCTTTTATCTTCTGTCTGCTCTCAGACTCTCTCTTTCCTCTTCTCTGCTTTCCTTTCCTTCACTGTTTGTTGAACAGTGGGAGATCTTAAATTGCCCTTTCCCTGCAATGAATGGGGGTTATACACAAAGTACACAAAGTTCTTGTCTTCAAAAGGCAGAGATACGCATAATAATAATAATAATAATAATAATAATAGTAATAACTAGACGTACCGCATAGCGGTACTTAATTTGTGCATTAACAATAAAGTATTACGTGAACTAAAAATGACTAAAATCTTATGTAGAAGAAGAAACATTCACAAAAAATATGACCGCCGCTCAGTCCTGTACATCCGTTCCGCAAAAATAAATCACACTTCAATTTGTCTCCATATTTTACTCCATCCCCCACTCTTGAAACTTTTTTGTGTATGCTTGTTTGGCAAGCCTGAGTGTGTGTCAAAAGGCTGCACAGAAAAGTAGCCTACTGGTGCTGAAAAGGTGAATAGATTGTAGAATAGCCAAAGAAGATGTAGCATTGTTATAAAACCTTTAAAATCTCTAAACAATCACAAGTAGGGCAGTTCATCACAGTTCATCCATCGCAACTGGATTGATGAAAGGTCACTTACACCTGTAGGCTACATTGTATTTGGGAAAAGCAAAAGGTATCAGCATAATGTTATTTATTTATTTATTTATAAACAAAAACATCTCTGTCAGTTCCATGCCGTTTTCAACAGCTATCAAAAACAAAGGTAATTTTTGGATGGATGGATTTTTTGTGAATGTTTCTTCTTCTACATAAGATTTTAGTCATTTTTAGTTCACGTAATACTTTATTGTTAATGCACAAATTAAGTAACAGTAGTCTGAAACGTTATTGTTAATGCACAAATTAAGTAACAGTAGTCTGAAACGAAATGCTGTTTTACATCTAACCAGTGGTGCAAATAACTGACATGTCCAAATGGGCCTTGATGAAATCATTAAGCTAGACTGTTCATACACATTTTAACGGGCCAAAGTTGAAGAGCTGTTGTCCGTTATTGTTTGTGCAAATATAGGCTGATTCATGTTCCCTTGCATTGTGTAACTGAGGTCCATGGCTAGTCTGGCTTTCACCAGACCAAACTCAGTCTTTTAAGAAATCAAAAAATAAATAGCGGGCAGATCAGGCTGGGTTCACCCAGCCTAGTCCATAGGCACCTGATATTGTTGAATTTTCCGATTGAGATATCCACGCTCTGGCTACTCTAAATGCAAAAATGCATCAGGGAGTTATGACAAAACTGTAACTAACAAACTAGATCCTAATAGAAAGCTGTTAGCTTCCCTAAGCTACAGGTAGGCTTATAAGGTAGGCCTATTTACAACATAAATTGTCAATAGGCTATGCTGGCGACACAAATAAAATCTCCTTTGGAAACCAATGGCTTACGCCTTACAGTATCAAGCGGACTTAAACTGCCATATCGTGGCGAAAAGTTGTAATAAAATTCACGCAGCTCCATGAGTCAAGGAAAGCCTTGAATGAAGTAGCCACTTCTAAATGGGACCCACTACACAGTAGCTTAAGGTGTGTTGCTAAAGCAGCCATAATGAAATGAAGGTGTCATTGTTTGGATACTTCACACACCGCGTGCCTTTTAATTTCACAGACTACAACTACCAAGCTGGGATCAAAGCACATCGATTCCCCTCTCACACCCTGCAAGCACTTAAAACAAAATAAACAGGCGTCTCAGTCTCACCATGTAGAGGCAAAACTGTATCAGACCGTGTAGCGTAGCGTTGGTAAATCTTCCATTGCACAGAATGATTTTTTAGTACGCGTGCAACAAATGACAGTCGAAGATACAATTACAGTGCTGCTATCAATTTGCTTGGTATAACCGCATTTATAGTTTTCTACAAATGCAATCAATCAAATTGGCCTCCATCACTCAACCAACGCTAACGGTAACATTAGGTCCTTATTGATATTATAAGATTAACTTACCTGCAGTAAAAACCAAGCATGTCCGATAAACATCCTCATATTTATTTCGGCTTCAAGAAGAAATGGGAATTACATTTCATGTGAACATCGTCCTATCCTTATTAGACGTTCTCTGCGGTAAACTACAATCCTTGTAGGAAGCGTCCATTGTTTTTTTCAAACCCACTTTTAACTTCCAACAAAATTACGTCTCACTGCAACGATGCGCCATCTAGTGGACAAACGACTACTTATCGCCAATACTGGAAATGCAGCCATGATGATGATGATGAATATTTATTTTGGCTTTCTTTTAATCCTACTGAATTTGTAATTATGTATCGGCCGTTCTAATACCGATAGTATGTGGGTGACTGTGTGTGTGTGCACCGCCAATGAGTGTACAGGCCAATGAGTGTACAATCATTAAATGTACACATAACCTAATTTTTTTTAGACCCCCCCCCCATGGATGAAATTCTACGAAACTTGGCATACCCCCAGAGAATCACAGGTCAATCATACACATAAAATTTGGGGCAGTTCTGAACATCTTAACTAAAGATAGGGGCGATTAAAGCAGAATAATATTAATATTTTTACCGGGGGGGGGGGCTGCAAATCACAAATGAGTGATTATGGGCCAGGTTGATGTGGGCCCTTGAGACCAACATACCATAAAAGATTCTTCATCCTCAGTGCCACAGTTCAGGTAGTTATTTAGGAAAAACTGCTTTTTTTGCAGTTCGGGGGGCCCAGCACAGGGGGGGAGTGGCCCCCGGGGACGAAACAAAATTTTTCCGTAAAAGTCTAGTGGGGCTACATACCCACCAAATTTCATGTGCCCCGGTGGTTCGGTGTCCCGGGTATCGTTGACCAAAAATTCAGGAAGTAGATGACGGGGAAAAAAAACTAAAAAAACTTTGACAATCCCTATATGAGCGCTTCGCTAGCTTCTCTAGCGGCGGTCATAATAATATGTTTTATTTATATAGCGCCTTTCTCAGTCTCAGGGTCACTATACAAAGCCAACACAAACAAAGCAAGACAACACAAAAACAATCAGACAGATTTATCAAAAATATCAAATATTTATAAAATAAATAAATAAATAAATAAATAAAAAATTGAAGTATTCTGAAAGACACTCCACAGTGCACTAGGGCTGATTTTTAAACTCCACGTGCCATTAGAATGAGAACAAGACAAGTTACAGAGTAAACAGAATGTGAACAGAATTCAGGCTTTGCAGAAGGACCTGGTTGATACGGGCTGAGTGTCCCTCTGGTGTGACCATGTTCAGGTTTCATGTCTTGTGTGCGGTGAGCGAGGTCAGAGTAAGTTCAGACAGTGGACACCATCCCTGTCCCATTTCAGACGAATCCCCCCCATCCCCTCCCTCCATCTGCCTCCAGCCAACGCCACCATAACCCCCCCGCCCCTAAAAAGAATGAAAATGGACCCTTTTCCACACAAAGGCCTTCATGTGTTATGATATATAAGGCCTATATAGTGTACACAGAGTAGCCCATTAAACTATCAGATGTCATGGCGGCCACTGAGGGCTGCACATATGGTCCTGATGTTAGGAAATCGGCCTGGAAGAGGTCACTGGCTGGGCTTTCATCAACACACGGGGGGGAAAGTGACTTCCCAGATACTGTAGCCGGGCAGCCTGGATCGGACCTGAAGAGATCTGGATCAGTTCTGGCCTGGTGGTGGCCCGGCTTTGGCCCAGATCTGGCAGGACAAGTGCCAAATGAGGTGTCAGATCGGCAGCTGTTATTTGAGTCCTTTGGACGGGTGCATTGGAGAAGGCCCACAGGGTCACCAACATCAAACAAAAAGGAAGCTCCCGCTTCAGTTGCCGTCATCAGGCAATTTTAGGCAACAATTATTAGGCAACAATTGCCTGATGATGGTCATCTGACCGAAACGTTGCAATATATAAAGTTTTAACTGCAAATGAAGACATTTGAGTCGAGTCACCCATCTTCCAATGCCAGCCTCTGTCTTTCAACTAAATTATACAAACGTGAGCTAATGAGATTACGGTGGCAGTATTTGTAAGTGCCCAAGGTAAACCTGCTCATTTGCACAAAGCTTCCTTCCTCCAGCTCCTCGGCCCACTGATGGCATCACTCAAAACAATAGCAGCCAGTGGAAAGTTAAAAAGCTTTTAGGGTGTCATTTCCCAAAGCTGTGTTTATTCCTCAGGTTGAGGCGTCTGGACTGATCCAGGTGATACGGCCGACAAGACTGCTGTCTTCGAGTCCTCAGCTGGGCTTGCTGAGCAGGGCAGGGGGGAAGGGATCTGGACGCGGGTCTGTTGGCGTTTGAGAGTTTGGGTCTTTGGCGCGATTGGGCCAGGAAGAACGTATTTTCCGCGGATGATCTGATGGACGGAGAGGCACAACTTCTGGCGTGGAGGACCTCAGTGAGCACCACAGTCCAAGCAGGGATGACAAAGAGCTGTGAGTTTCTGAAAATAAATTATAGACGAGAGGGGACTGTCTAAAGGGCCATCATCTCTAAAAGATTTGCGACTGGCCTGAAAGAAATATGTGCCAAGCTTTTAGACTGTCTAGAAATGTTTCCATGACCCTTTCTGCATATGGTGCTGGCTGGCCCATTCACAGGGCAGAGTTCTGTGTGATTAGTAAAGTTTTACTGCGTGTTTACCCCAGGTGACATGAGGGGCTCACAGGTTACAGAGGTCATTCTATTTTTCACAACCCCCTGTGACCTTCCAGGTGACCTTGAGGAGAGAGATGTGAGGACTGTGACAGCTAGTAGCAGACCTGAGGGAGATGAGGAGTAATGAGGAGAGAGGACCTATGGTATAGTTGAAGGAAGAGAGGATGAATAGCATAGAGGAAGGAGGAGGGGATGAATGGATGAGGGGCAAAAGCAAGAAAAGATGAATAGAGGAGCTGGGATTTGATGAGGGGAGAGAGGGCAGCAGTCATACTTAAGACACACTGTAGACACACACACACACACACACACACACACACACACACTCCTGACAGCAGAGTTACGGCAAAGAAACAGTGACATCATTGTCTTGGCCAAAAGCCTACACTTCTGCCCTCCAGCTTAACTCAGTGCAAGACTCTCAGCTTAACTTTTCATTCTCTCATTTGTTTCTCTCTATCTTCCTATATATATATATATATGTATACAGTATACTGTGTCTTGTTTTTCTTCCTCTCCGTTCAACTTTCTCTATCTTGTTTTTCTCTCTTTCACTTACTCTCTCTGTCTCTTTCTCTCTCCCTCTCTCTCTCAAAATTGTCTGCTTAACTTTGTCTTCTCTCGTTCATTTTTCTCTCTATCCCTTGTTCTTCTCTCCCTCTCTTTCTATCACCATTAATCTGTTGCTACCTCTCACTGTGTCCTATTCACTCATACTTTCTCTCTCAATATTCTCTCTTTGCCGTCTTTACCTGTCTCAAGAAAAAGCATAATGTTTGGCATCACTGATTATTTCATTGCTTTTACTTACATATTCAATCCATCATTTCATTTTTTCACTTTCTCTTTGCTTCTTCTCTGTCTCCATTCTTTGAGTCTGCCCTTTCTCTGTGGATTCCCATCTTTCTCCACACTTCTCCTCCAGATAGTTTAGAGTTCCTGTATTCAGAGCCCTGAGTGCCCCAAGGGATTCTGGGTAAGCCAGGGCTACTGTGAATCAGCTGCTATTGTGATTTACCAAATCAAAAGATTATTCATCTGCTGCTCTCTCCATCCCTCCACTCCTGGAGTGATTGCCATTCTCTGGCATAGAAGTCTCTCGGTTTTTCTTTCTTTCTCCAACTCTTTCTCTCTTTCTGTCCCTTTCTCTCTCTTTCATTTTCTCTCTACCTCTCTGTACCCTGTTTTTTCTCTCTACGACTCTCAAAAACTCAAAGTGACTTTATGGCTATGACAGCAATAGTCTACTTTTGCCAAAACACTTAAAGGTCATAAATCAACATAAACCCATGGACAAACCGTTCCAATATGCATTCATTTTGGCTTCCATGTCTCTCTCTCTCTCTCTTTCTCTCTCTCTCTCTCTCTCTCTCTCTCTCTTCCTTTATTTGTCATTCTCAATCCAGTTTGTTCAGGTCCATCTGTACCCTTTTAATTTTACCTTGATCCATACATTCTTAATCTGCCCTGAAGGTCCATCTCTGGTTCTTTTGTGGACTGGCACGGGTAGCCTGCCATCCCTCTCAGCCTGCCCTATGCCTTGCTGTCATATTGGCATGGGTAGCCTGCCCAGCATGCAGCATGCATCACCCCTCTCTCTCTCTCTCTCTCCCAGCATTAGCTCAGTGGCAGAGAAAATGGACATTTATGGTAAGTACTGTTGGTCCTTCCTCTCTCTGCCTTCCACTGAGTGTCCTCTGCGATCTGTTTTTCCACCACTGACAGAAGCTGTAAATACACAGAAGGAGCGTGAGAGAGGGAAAACACACGCACACACACACACAGAGGTGCCGAGAGATTGAGGAAGAGAAGGAGAGAGAGAAACACACACACACAGTGGAATGAAGGTGGCAAACGTTCCCCTTAAACTCACAAACACATAAAACTGCATATTGCGCAATCCCAGAACAACAATAAACGATTAGAAGAATTATGCTAGTTGAAGCATCATGCAATGCAAAGTCTCTTTCTCTCTCTCTCTCTCTCTCCTTCTGTGTGTGTGTGTTTGTGTGTGTGTTTCTGTGTCAACGTGTACATATGTGTGTGTGTGTGTGTTCTACAAACAGTTTTAGCTGACGGATTCCACTCCAAATCCAGCATGGCTGCAAATACTTTGTCTTGTTTATGATTTCAGAAACAGGTAACATGGAGAACATGAGCTCAAAGGGTTGTTGATGTTGCCAGTGCATTCCTGGTTCCATATCCTTGTATGCACATACTGTAGCAATGCCAAATGACATGCACACACACACACACGCACGCACACACACACACACACACACACACACACACACACACACACACACACACACACACATATTCCAAAAACATCACAGATCACAGTGACCAGAAGTCCTTTAAAGGAAAACACATGAACATATGCAGTAGTAGTCACTAATAGCAAATGTAATTTCCTTACAGTGGATTGTAATGATATCCTCTCAGCATCTCTCTGTGTCTTTGATATCTGGATATCTGATGGATATGTACACTGTAGAAATGGGACATGGTGGCGAAGCTGCAATGGTGTTGTTGCCTGACAATCACTCGACCGAGTTCAAAATCCCAAGCGAGTCTATGTCATGTTGGATAAAAACGCCTGCTAAATACCAGTCACTGTTCTGTATTCACTTGTACAGACAATTATGACATCATTCCTGGTGGCTCTGTGTTTGATTGACAGATGGAGACAGGAGCGCTCCCATACAGATTCCGAGGGGTCTCAGGGGAGAGTGGTCTCTCTTTACACGGCTGGACGCAGGTGGAACGCAGTCACAGGGTCTGGGACACGACGACCTGTCTGTCTGATGGCTTTTTCATCTGAGGTCTGAAGAGGCAGGCAGGCACGCACGCACGCACGCACACACACACACACACACACAAATGGACATACACATACATAAACAAACACATACACACATGCACGCACGCACACACACACACACACACACACACACACACACACACACACACACACACACACACACATACACATACACACACACACACACACAAAGGGAAGGGTGAGTAGGAGAAACAGAGAGAGAAAGGGAGGGAGAGAGGGAGTGAGAGAATACAATCATAGAGAAAGTGACACATGCACATAGCCATCCAGTACCCATTACTCCCTCCTGGAAACAATCCCCAAAGAATAGGAAAAAGCACCTGATTTAATCTAATGGGAAATCCAGCCATGCCCCTCTAAATGAGCTGTGGGAGACACACACACGCGCACACACACACACACACACACACACGTACATACACATACATAAACACACACACTCACACATCACACACTTACTCACATACACACATGCATGCACCCACACACACACAAACACATGCACACACAAACACACACACACATAGACACACACACACACACACACACACATACACTGCTGCCTCATTCAGAACTCACTGGCATCCTGAACTGTTTCAGCAGGGGCTGGCAAATCTCTCTCTCACACACACACACACACATACACACACACACTCAGAGATGTGCATGCACATCAATCAACTTCATGAATGTCTAATTACCTGTTTAATTACCAATTACCAAACTGCCTTTCTGAACAGTCTTTATGAGTCATTACTGTCAGTCATGTCCAAACACTTTCACAGTAGAACGCCAAGCGCAGATGGGAAACCCATAAAGGTTCATGGACACACACACACACACACACACTCACATACACACACTCACACTCAGATACACGTATTCACATCTGCACATGCGCACACACACACACGCCCACACCCACACGCTTGTTCACGTAAGCACATACACACAAACACACCACATACACACTCACATACATGGACGCATATTCACACACCTACGCTTACTGTACATGCATACATACACACACACACACATACACAGTCACGCACACACCTTCCTTTAAGTTCACACTGGTGTTCAGTGCTGTCCTACACATATTCACCTGGCACCTGGAGAGGCCTGGATACTGTAGGTGTGATTGATTGATTAACAGTGGGCTGCTGCTTTATTCAAACCACATGACCAACACCTCAGCTTCTTCAGTAGGCCCTGGAAAAACTTAGTAGCAGGGCTGTTTCACCACAAATGCCCATGAGGCTCATAGGTAGGACTTTTATATGGCATGTCTCTTTTTAGACTGGACCCAATAAACATATATGTAATAATGCAGTTACAGTTTTTCTCGATCGTTTTACCTGTGTCAACTCTGAAATCACGCTCTCAAAACAGTTAACACTCGTATCTGAACAAAAGCACTCTAGACAAAATGACACATTTTGCTTGCAAAAGGCTGTTACTCTCTCAAAACACTTAAAACATGCAGCAAAAGCAAATCTTGCCTTCAAACACTACAACTTGTTGCCAATTAAAAAACACTCTTTAATCAATCATTACGCACTGGACAACAAAATGCAAAATCTAGTTCGCAAAATGAGCATTTTTGCTATGTCTGTTCCATTACTTTCTCAACTTTGAAAAGACAAAATGTACTGAATTAAAAAAAAAAATTTCATTCCTCCCAAGATGTAACTGCCATTGACATGTAAGACATACAGTAAATACGTAGCAAGATACAGCAAATTTCATTGAACTACAACTTGTCATTTTTCATCGAAATAGACCTACAGTCAACACCTGTTGTACTGTTTTCTCCACCAAATAGGCAATACAGTACTTTGTCTAAATGTTCATTAGATCCATACTTGCAAATAGCAACACAGAACAGACATCTCTTAAGTATAATGAATGATTGCTGATTGAAGAATTGTGCAAAGGAGTTTCGCACAGGTGTATCAGAGATTCAGACTTATGCAAGGAATCTATACCACCTGTGAAAAGATGTTTTCCTTTTGTTTAGCATGGGAAAATAGAGTTTGGGGCTTTTGAATGACACCTGTGTTAACTGTTTTGCAAAAGGGTGTGAGAAATGTGTGAACCCAATGAAAATGTGTGAACACATTCACAAGAGATGACTTCTGCTGTGCAAAGAAAGTAGTCATGAAGACCAAGTGGGTTCTAGTTTACTTAAGCAGGTAAAAGCAATCGAGAAAAACTGTAATCGTGTGTATATATATTACACATAGCTTTAAAGGAAATTTTAGTTTTTTAGCACTTTAAGGCCCTTTTCTGGTTTGTTTTGGATGAACTAGAGTGGTGGACACCGAAATTTTGACGATTGGTCCTGTCTCGACTTTTCTGACTCGTTTTGAATTGCCTTTGACCACTCGGTGAGTTGCACAGTTTTGAAAACGAACGTTAAGGGTTGTTTTAGGACATGTTTGAGTAGCCTACTACAGTATGCCTGTTGGCATCCACCCTGAGCAGTCAAAGGCGATTCAAAACGAGTCAGAAAAGTCGAGACAGGACCAATCGTCAAAATTTCGGTGTCCACCACTCTTGTTCATCCAAAACAAACCAGGAAAGGGCCTTAAAGTGCTAAAAACCGGAATTTTCCTTTAAGTCTTATTTAAGGACGCTGTGTGGATTATGCAAACCAGCTAGCGTTGGCCCGGGTCTCTTGAAATATGTCTTTGTACCATGAGCGATGCTGTATTAAAAATGATGCCAGTCGGTGGAAGAGTGCCGAATGGCTGTGTTCAAGACAAATCATAGTTTGCAGAACTCCACATAACACATTTAAACCCTTTGTGATTACATAGTATACAGTATCAAAATCTAATCAGGAAAACCACACGATTGCCTGATTGTCAAATATAGTATAGGCCAATTACATCATAATATACATAAAATATTCATTGCCTAAATGTTAGTAGATTTAAGTGCAAGATATTGTTATGTAACTTGCAGGGAGAATGCCGACAAACCCCACATTCATGTATTCATTTATATGTTACATGTGCACATTCACTGCAACCGTATGAGGCCTGGTATAGACATCTGCATGGAGTTGGACTCATGGTCTTTGCATGGCATGGAAATGATGGTGCCTGCACGCAGAGTCAGACTCATTACTTTTCTGATTGTCACTGCAGACTCTGTAATGGTAAACCACTCTCTCGAAGCAGAGTGGAGCAATCGAGGAAGTCAGAGACGTTCCTACTCACGCAAATGTAATCGTACCCAGCAGGCATCCACCTGGTGGAGCCTGTGTAATGGCTAATACTGTAATACTGTTCAGCCACTCTGACATCAGCCATGTTTTCATCACACAGCAACAAACAGCTTGAGCTCTGTGGCCGAAAGGCTCGAGTGGAGCACACACACAGTGTTTGAGGCCGAGTCGGGGTCCCAGGTATAGCACACACGCAGACACACACACAGAAAGAGAGAGAGCGAGAAAGGAAAAAGTTCCTGAATAAGTAAATGTAACTTGGGTGAATTCCACTGTGTATTAACAAAACAGCAACAGCAGCAGCAACAACAACAACAGCACTTGCAAACCCATACATGATATTCATTTATGTTCCTTCTGTATTGTAGAGGGATGCTGTGCAACTATACACACAATGCATACATGCTTTATGTGTACATTTGCATCTTAGTCAGACTGCTTAGGAAGGCACAGTGAAAGAATGTAAAAGTGTTAAAGCGTCTATACGCCGCAAGACTGCTGACTCTCACGCAGGATAATCAGTCTGCTCCTGCCTAATTATGCTGACATCCATCCTCTGTTTCCACGAAGCCGTATCCACCCACCACATACCGAACGCGTTAAGCAAACATTAACGAGCGCCTGCTTTTAACTGGATCGTTACCGCGTGTTTGTGGCTCTTACAGTAATCTGCGTGCCCGGTGACGGGCTGATAGCACTGCTACTGGCGATGCTGCCAGAGCGTTTTGCCACACCGACACACTGTGGTGTCGCGGAGCGCCTAAAAGTTTTACGCACCGAGATACGACGTGTTTATGGCCTGGGGAGAATGCGAGCCAGAGTTGTTTTCTTGTTGTTGTTGTTTTTTGTTTTTTTTTATTATTATAACTTCGTAGAAAAGAAAACAATGTATTTCATTCTGTTGTTGCACACATGTGGAGCCACTTACTGGCAGTCCTAAACACAGCTGTCCTGCAATTGTTTATAATTGCTACATGTGGAGGAGAGGGTGGGGGGTTTGATAAACAGCCATTAATACAGATTAGCATGGGCTACAAGACCTTGGGGACACCGCTTGGCCACCCGTTGGGCTAATTTGCTCTTAGAATTCGAACAGGCCACACACACTCATTTTCTCTCCGATGTAACCTGGACCATATGCATACATGTTGTATGAAACACGTTGCATGCGTGTCCCTCTCACACATAAACGTGCACAAATCACCTGTCACACAAATACATCACAGACACACAGACATATACATCATCCACGGAAGCACATTTAACAGACGGTCAACTGCGCAGACGCACATGTGTCCGCTGCATGTGCTCGGCACTAAAAGTCGAGAGCGAGGACATATTTCCTTCACGTCTAAACACTACGCACATGTGGCGCGCACAGCACCGACCCACTGCACGCACTGCGTAAATCAGATTGCCGCTCCACTCCTCGGACACACGCGCACCTAAATCTGATCTCGTCCGCGTCGAGCTGCTGCCAGAGATGGCTTGTATCTGGCTGCCCTCACGGGCCAGCGAAATCACTTAGAGAGACTGAGCCATGCATGCATACCAGAAACCTGCACAGCCTATCCTCAGGTCAGCACATCACCGAAAAATACACAGGACATGGACAAGGTCCCAAACAAGGACAGCAAACACAACTCCCCGCCACCACCCCCGCATGTCCATTTTTGGCTCACACAAAAACACACAATCACAAACACACACAGACTCACACACACACACACACACACACACACACACACACACATACACTGGTCTGGTAGCGCCGACAGCAGTAAATCAGCACGCCAGTTGCATTTAATGGAGAATTTCCACTGCTGGGGCCCAATCAAATAAAAGCAGAAAGACAGAAAGAGGGGGGCTTAGTGCAGCAGAACAGAGCGCCATGTCCTGGGGCTCTGTGTGCGTCAACAAGACAGGGGCAGCCCCACTTCCCCATAAACAGCCGCCACACCACACCACACACTCACAGTCACTGCCACAGACACAGCACAGCCCCAATCACAATCACATTGACATGCCATTGACATTCACTTTCACAGCCAATCCCATTCACAGTACCAACACCAGTCACAGCCACAGATACTGTAGGTACAGCTTCAGCTGTACAATCACAATAGCAGTCAGCGCTACAGTCCCAGTCCAATTCATGCTACAGCTACAACTTCAGTCCCAGTTACATTCAGAGGTCCACAACAATTAGCTCTTAGCTATATGCAAAGATGTGTGTGCCTGTGTGCATATGCTTGTGTCTGTGTGTTTTCATGTGTAAGTATGTGAAAAAAGATAGATAGATAGATAGATAGATAGAGAGAGAGAGAGAAAGAAAGGCAAGTGTGCAGGCATGTTTGAGGTGCATGGGTTGAGGTTTGGGGTACAGTGGCTGGGAGATCACTGGGAGAGGGCCGTAAAAAAGTACATTCTTGAAACTGAGATCACCTCCTGCGGTGGCCGCATAAAGGGAGGAGAGCGTGTAGAGAAGCGGAGAGAGAGGAGAATCGCCTTTGGGGTTTGCCATATGCATGCAGTTATGGGGCAGTGGGCTGGAAACGGCTGGGCTCTGTGAGACGTGGCATCTAATTCACTCAGTAAAAGATTATAGGGCCAATACATTTGCAAAAAAATACAGTGATTTTGAATTGAAAACCAATCAAACAAAAGGGCAGACACAGACATAGACAGAGAGAAAGAGAGAGAGAGAGTTCTGGGTTGTTACTCTCTACAACACCAGAAAAATATAAGCTTGCACACAGATACACCAGCATAATGTGCATAGTAGGCTGCCCTCCACATTTATTGGCAATTCTGGTCAAAGAGAGAAAAAGAGGTATAAAAAATTCATCTTTTGGCCTTTAACTTAGTTTCACCATGAAAATGAGGAAACATCCAGTCTTGAAGGGAAGCTAATTTATTCGGATAAAGTGAAATATTATATAGCCTATCCCTCCATATATAGCGGCCATCGCAGGCTTGATAAACGGCAGCGGCAGTGATTCTTAAAGAGACATCTGCTATAGTATATGTCGCCATTTTAATTTCCGAGGTAGGCCCTATTTTTATTTATTTTTAATATGTATAGCATCAGGGCCGGAGTGGGGCCACCTTTCAGCCCGGGAGTTTCAGGCCCAAGACCGGCCCAATTTTTCCATAGTGGTGGAAATTGGATAAATGAATGTAGTTTTTATTTGTATGGTTCAACAAATGTGTAAAGGTTTAATAATAATTCACTTCAACTGAGAAGTTAACAAAAAATATTCCACTATTCCACAAGTTAACAAAAACAGAAAGAAACGTTTGTCTGTAATCTGGAAGCTATGCACATTTAGCAGCATTCAACCGTCAAGCCGTTTCAGTCTCCTTGCCTCTTTCCATCCTTCCTGACGCTTATGGCTACATACATGTATGGCCGGCCCGGCTGAGAAAACTGTTTGGAAAAGACGGGCTATATGGACCCAACCAACTCTTTTTGGGAGGGGAGAACTCCCTCACAAGGTAGGCTACAACCCATGCAGAGGCAACGGTGTCATGCACAGAATGCGGAACGTGTATAGCCTACTTATAGACTAGACAAATGTCAATATTTTTTCCTCGACCGGCCCAAAAGTGAAGCGGCCCACCAGGAATTTTCAAGCGTCCCACTACTGCGACAATTTTTTCCCCATTGTCGGAGTAGCGACACTTAACTTTTTTTTCAAACGTCCTGCCATTCCGACACGAGGTCATTAACAGGATTTTTCAACAGAGTCGACTTTTGTGAAGTAGGCCTAGGGTGGGCCTTTATTTTTTTATTCCAATATGGGCAGTATAGCCTAGTCCTACAGTAATCCCAACTTTAAACAACACACGATTTCATCACAGCTCAGATGATTCATGGCAAAAAAACAATAAAAGGCTACATTGATAAATTGGATTGGATTCTATAATAGCCTAGGCTACGCACAATAACTTCAACCGAAAGGTTAGTCGCCTCTCAAGGAGTCCAAGAGTGCGCCTCACACACACCAGCTCCGTTGAACAGTGTTTTTTCGTGTTTAAGAGCTAAAAAAGTTGATTAGAGAGTCACATTTGAAATGTCGGGTAGCCTAAATTATAGCCTAGGCTATAGCGCGTGCATCTCAGATAAGATAAGATAAGACAACAAATTAAATGTGACCCTGCAAGGCGAAAACAGTCGTTATGGTAAAATTTACCAAAGTAAGTTATTGTACTCACACGAACGGCCATAAACTATTGGGTATTGGATAGTCGCAGACCCTCATTAGATGTGGATATCTGGAGGTAAGGATAGCCTTCAAGAAACACGGTTATCGCAGTTGCTGTGAGACATACGGCCCTTCTCCAGTCTCTCTCAAAATCAAAACGTACCCAATTCACGCTAGGACTTTTCGATGATGGTTCTACATTTTGGGACTGATGGACACCGAACTCTGGGGGTTATTTGAACGTTCGTTGTGAAGTGGTTTACTGTAAAAGGAGCGTCGGATATCCCGCCTGTCTTTGCACAATTATAGGGCCATCATAATGCATGCGCTAGAGTCGAGAGAAAGAAGACTAAATAAATATGCAGACATATTATGTGCAATTCAACAACTGCACGCATGACATATAAAATATATATTCCTAGCCTACATTATTGTGTAGCCTTGTAAATTGAGTTTATCCAACCTGCTGGCAAGCCAAAATGCGTTGCACATGCTTTATCATTGTCCTCTAAAATGCAATATAAGCAATATATCGCACATCCAGTTTGAACACCCTGATGGACACTGAACTCTGGGGGTTATTTGAACGTTCACTGAAGTGGCTTAGGCTACACAGTTTGTTTGATGCATGGAGCTTCCGACCGTTTTCCCCTGAGAGCTTAGAGAATAAAATGAGGAGAGTTACCTGTGTTTTACATAATGTGTAACATTTATTCACATGGCCAGTTCAAAATCACCTGAGGTTTTGACTGAAATGTGTGCCGATATCAATTATGGGGAAAAACATTGTTTGGAGTGGATTGTTGATGTAGCTGCAGGTGCAGATGACATGACTATACTACAGCTCATCCTATTTGTGATATTTTATAATTATTATATAAGAATTATAAATTACTCCTGCCAAATATTGCTGTGTATGCCATTCAATTAATGGAATCCACATAGTTACGGTCTTCTTTCTATTATGTAAAACCCCATCAAAGTCCATGCATAATTGAACATATGGTTTAGCAATATTAGAATGATTGGAAATATAGGCTTATTGATTGATTGATTGATTGATTGATTTTTAGGGCCACTGTTGTAGGGATGGCGCTCACTGCTGTCCAAGTGGCTACATCTGTGACAGCAGCTCTTACAAATGCCAGAAAGATTATCTGCGCATATAGCCGCCTCTCCCCAGCTGCCTGCCCTCAGATCTGATGGCTATAAGGTATTTAAAAAATGGTGTTGGAATACTTGAATTTAAATATATAACTACAATAAATATACAGAACACGAAATGCCCTTTAATATTAAAATATGGACTAGTTTGATAACTCATAAACATGTCTTAAAACTTCATGGCTGCTGACCAGTATCAGGCTCTGCTAACCATGACCACTGAATAACTAACAGGACAAAATAACCTAATAGCTGTTAGCTGTTTTCATACCGCCAGCAGAGAGACCCTGAAATGTAATGCGACCTCCATGAGCTGTGTGAAGGGAGACACCAACATCCCTTCATCACTCATACCATGAGGGAGATACAGCAACTGTGATGCTGCAACACTGCTATGGATCTCATGGCAGAACTTAACACCAGTGGGATCACTTGGAAATAATAAAAAAAAAATATATATATATACACCTGATCAGTGGGAATGT
Source organism: Alosa alosa (assembly GCF_017589495.1). Taxonomy (NCBI): domain Eukaryota; kingdom Metazoa; phylum Chordata; class Actinopteri; order Clupeiformes; family Clupeidae; genus Alosa; species Alosa alosa. Next base: position 14,321,868 of record NC_063208.1, read on the forward strand.
GTTTTTGCATGCTTTTGTTACACCTTAAGGTTCAAAGAATTCAATTTGATGTTGGGCATAATAAGGCCTAAATATTAGGCAATTATCTATAGATTGTTTGATTATATACATAGATTATATACATACATTTATACATAGATTTATGGTTATTGCTATATACAAATAAATAGGCCTAACTATAATATTTTGACTTGTATTATGTAGGCTATATGCTTTTCCTTTAACATTTAAACTGTTAATTTAAATGTTAATGTGACGTTTATTAAAGGTAATAAGTTAATATTAAAACTATTAAGAATTATTAGCATTTACATAAATTAAAGGCCTTTTTAATGCATAGTCAAAGCCGGTGTCTCCCTTCTAATTAGAGAGGCACATGGGAATCATTGTAGTTCAATGTGTTGCTTGCAAACACAAATTGTTTCTGTAGGGTGCCCTTTTCTTGCCAGTATATATGCTGGCAAGACAAGGGCACCCTATAATATAATATATTTATATATTTTTTATTATATACATACATATATATATATATATATATATATATTTTTTTATTATTATTATTTATTTATTTATTTTTCCCAAAAAGAGTAGACAGTAACAGCATAATTCAGGGGAAAGTGTATTGACCTTGGTAAGTCAAGAAATACACACACACACTTACATGCACAAACACACCACACACTCACTCACTCACACACACACACACACACACACACACACACACACACACACACACACACAGCTGGTAGCAAAGTGTTAACAAGGCGGTGCTGTTCTGGGTGGTTGCTCTTTATGGGTGTCAGGACAGAGGTTTGCAGTGCGAGGGCCTCCAGCACAAACACACAGCAGGCTCTGCACGAACCTCAGTCCACAAACAGGAGCTCTGGGGGTCACATCCAGACCCGGCTCAGATCTGGCCCCCATCCAGCAGATCAGGGACAGACCTGCTCAAAGTCTACGCACCATCGGATCAGATCTACTGGACCAAACGCAGGACTCCCTGGACACCAGGGCCCCATCTAGAGGTTTTAAAAAGGGGTTACATTAACTGGACCAAGCCCAGGTTCTGATCTACTGAACCCACATCAGGATCACATCAACTGGACTCACTCCCGAGTCAGATTTAGCAGACCATCACTAGGTCCAGGATCCCATCTCTGTTACTAAGTTAGACACAGATTTGGTCCCAATCTGGTGGATTTTCTCCATGCTATAAGATCCAGATTAAAGGAGAATTCCGGTGTGAAATTGACCTTAGCTGCACTGAAAGATGTTGCCGAGTACTTACATGTGTCCAATAGGCACCTTCGGTCACCCCCTAGTATTCAATTGATTTATTTTTTTAACTTGCATAAGGTTTTCAACTAGCTGTGGGGGCATAGCGTAGCCTATGCAGCTAAATCGCTAGTTTTACACCATTAAAAATGTTCCAAGTAACTCCACACTGCATTGGTAGACTTCTGAGGGTCCTGACATTTAATACGAGATACTGAGAACTTTGGAAGTGCACAGGAAGTTTATTAAAAAAGACTGTTTATACAAGCAGTACCTTCAGAGAATCTCTCCGCTGGTCCGCCATCTTGTAATGAAGTCGCGATCAGTCGACTGCCGAGCACGAACGAACAGGAAGGACAGGGGAACAGATTGCAAAAGTAATTACAAAATTACTAATTACTAATTACAAAAGTAAATAGGAAATATATAGTTACTGTCTACATGAGCATGATGACTACACGGTATCAACTAAGCTCAAAAGGTTTTACATCAGTGATGGGAATCTCGCGTAATGTTGTTGACGGAAGACGTGCTGCACACGTGAAGGAAACAGCTGATCAGTTACGTGATTATTTACATTACTTGTGGACTATTATATGATCAATATAGGTGATTATGCTAATGTATGCTAATTAGCTTAATTACACAAATTGCTCAACATATGCAAATTAGCATCCGGCAGTTTCTGCATGCTGGGGACCCATACTATATATTTATATCATAAAACTTTGGTGTACTCAACATTTCCGGGTTTACCTTTCTGTCAACTGGACTAATGGAGATCAGTAGTTTTACTCAAACTACTTGTGCACGTAGGCTATGGCAAATTGGTCAAATCTAGCAAGTAGGAAAGTTTAAGTGAATGACGTGAAAGTGAAAGTAAAGGCTCCTACACACAGTTGCGTTCCGTCAACGCATGTCAGTGGGTGTTCCCGACGGTATGCAAATGACTTGAAGTATAACCGTAATTTGATTGGTTGGTGCTGTCAGACGATTGGCTTGATTGGCCGGTGCCATCTGTCGGTGCAGCAACAGCTGAACTTCTCAACGCGAGCGGACCCACAATTCAGTTCGGCAACGGATGACGTGAGCCCATATAAAGTGAATGGGATGCGTCTCCAGCAACGCAACGCACGCAGCTGTGTGTAGGAGGCATTAGACATTCGAAAGGCCAACGAAAGTTAAGGTTGCTTTTGATAGTAGCCTACTACTTACAGAACTCCTGTTCTAAATAGCGATTCTGTTGTCTTTGAAAGGTTCTCTTATTGACGCATTGAACTGCAACTGGATTAACACCTGCTTTTACAAGGCGGAAGTATTTAGTCGCAGAATAGACGCGCGCTTTCACAAGCAGTCTTTGTTGGAATACATAATTAGGCGCTATTTACGCTTCCCCTCCCATCTCTTTACGCTAAACTCCCACTTTTCTCTGGATCCTCCCATGAATGCATATGCATGACACGAAAAATGCAATGTGCCCTATTCAGCTCCCGCGACAGGCAGTTTGCGCTTTAACATCTTGCGGCCTGTTTGTACCTCGCAATGTTTTTACACGCACGTTGCGAAACAAATACGCCTGAAGTGGGCGTGAAATTGACCTTAGCTGCACTGAAAGATGTTGCCGAGTACTTACATGTGTCCAATAGGCACCTTCGGTCAATTATTAGTATTGCGCCGATTTTAGCGAACTTGCATAAGGTTTTCAGCTGGCTGTGGGGGCATAGCGTAGCCTATGCAGCTAAATCGCTATTTTACACCATTAAAATGTTCCGTAAGTAACTCCACACTGCATTGGTAGACTTCTGAGGGTCCTGACATTTTAAAACAAGATACTAAAGAGGAACTTTGGAAGTGCATAGGAAGTTTATTAAAAAAAGACTGTTTATACAAGCAGTACCTTCAGAGAATCTCTCGCTGGCCGCCATCTTGTAATGAAGTCAGCGATCAGTCGACTGCCGAAAATAACGAACAGGAAGGACAGGGGAACAGATTGCAAAAGTAATTACAAAAGTAAATAGAAATATATAGTTACTGTCTACATGAGCATGATGACTACACGGTATCAACGAAGCTCAAAAGGTTTTACATCAGTGATGGGAATCTCATGTAATGTTGTTGACGGAAGACGTGCTGCACACGTGAAGGAAACAGCTGATCAGTTGCTGCACACGTGAGGAGGAGTGATCGGCCGGCATGTGTGAGGCTACCTACTGTCTATGGAGGCTACAGGTATACCTGACATTACGGAGGAAGACGAGGCGAAGAGCAGGAAGGATGGTTCGCGTATGTGCAATACTAGGTTGTGGCAAGAGGATGAGGAGCTACAATCCAGAAACGTTTCACAGGCTACCTTTCCAGGAGCCCACTTTGAAACAGTGGCTTGTTGTTTTGCAACTTGATGTCGAGACACCTGTCAATATTCTAAAACAGAAGGATTACCGTGTATATGTAGTCGACATTTTGATGCAGACGAGTTTGCTATCCCTACAAGAGGATCAAACCCCCCAAGACGGGTAGGCTACATCTGAAGAAAAATGCCATCCCGAAGCTTACGGTAATTGCTCTCGAGGTATGTATGAAATTGTTTGACTATTTGCATGTAAATCACACCGTTTTGGAATCGTGTAGCGTTACATGACCAAACTTTGCTTGCTAACAAGCCCACTTAGCTTTGTATTCGGGGAGAGCAGTTTATGCTGGCGTTATTTTTACTAGCCCACCATCAAGAAATATTAAGAAATGTATTTTGGGAGGGAGGAAGGGGTGGGGTTGTTTCAGTGTGTATTTTGATAAATGGAATAGATGCATGCGTGAGGGACCGACGCTTTCCAGGTAACCTAACCTGGCTGAACGTGACTTCGATCCGGCCGAGGTGAGTGGGGATGGTTGCACCCATTGCATTGGGAATGGTGTCCAAGCCAGTCACTAGTATCCAGACATTTTGAATAGCGTGAGTCATTTATATTTTGCAGATCCGATGATTTCAAATTCCTCAGATAACTATGTGTCTTCTTCGTGTTCTGCCATCTTCTCAAGATTTGCAAACTTCAAGTCCAGTCCACAAGTAATGTAAATAATCACATAACTGATCAGCTGTTTCCCTTCACGCGGTGCAGCACATCTTCCGGTCAACAACATTATGGAGATTCCCATCACTGATGTAAAACCTTTTGAGCTTAGTTGATACCGTGTAGTCATCATGCTCATGTAGACAGTAACTATATATTTCCTATTTACTTTTGTTTGTAATTAGTAATTTTGTAATTACTTTTGCAATCTGTTCCCCTGTCCTTCCTGTTCGTTTCTTTCGGCAGTCCACTGATCGCTAACTTCATTACAAGATGGCGGCCAGCGGAGAGAGATTCTCTGAAGGTACTGCTTGTATAAACAGTCTTTTTAATAAACTTCCTATGCACTTCCAAAGTTCTCAGTATCTCGTTTTAAATGTCAGGACCCTCAGAAGTCTACCAATGCAGTGTGGAGTTACTTGGAACATTTTTAATGGTGTAAAACTAGCGATTTAGCTGCATAGGCTACGCTTATGCCCCCACAGCTAGTTGAAACCTTATGCAAGTTCGGCTAAAAATCGCTAATTCGAATACTAGGGGTGACCGAAGGTGCCTATTGGACACATGTAAGTACTCGGCAACATCTTTCAGTGCAGCTAAGGTCAATTTCACGCCCACTTCAGGCGTATTTGTTTCGCAACGTGCGTGTAAAAACATTGCGAGGTACAAACAGGCCGCAAGATGTTAAAGCGCAAACTGCCTGTCGCGGGAGCTGAATAGGGCACATTGCATTTTTCGTGTCATGCATATGCATTCATGGGAGGATCCAGAGAAAAGTGGGAGTTTAGCATAAAGAGATGGGAGGGGAAGCGTAAATAGCGCCTAATTATGTATTCCAACAAAGACTGCTTGTGAAAGCGCGCGTCTATTCTGCGAAATAAATACTCCGCTTTTAAAAAGCAGGTGTTAATCCAGTTGCAGTTCAATGCGCCAATAAGAGAACCTTTCAAAGACAACAGAATCGCTATTTAGAACAGGAGTTCTGTAAGTAGTAGGCTACTATCAAAAGCAACTTTAACTTTCGTTGGCCTTTCGAATGTCTAATGCCTCCTACACACAGCTGCGTGCGTTGCGTTGCTGGAGACGCATCCCATTCACTTTATATGGGCTCACGTCATCCGTTGTCGAACTGAATTGTGGGTCCGGCCGGCGGAGAAGTTCAGCTGTTGCTGCACCGACAGATGGCACCGGCCAATCAAGCCAATCGTCTGACAGCACCAACCAATCAAATTACGGTTATACTTCAAGTCATTTGCATACCGTCGGGAACACCCACTGACATGCGTTGACGGAACGCAACTGTGTGTAGGAGCCTTTACTTTCACTTTCACCTCATTCACTTAAACTTTCCTACTTGCTAGATTTGACCAATTTTCCATAGCCTATGTGCACAAGTAGTTTGAGTAAAACTACTGATCTCTATTAGTCCAGTTGACAGAAAGGTGAACCCGGAAATGTTGAGTACACCAAAGTTTTATGATATAAATATATAGTATGGGTCCCCAGCATGCAGAAACTGCCGGATGCTAATTTGCATATGTTGGGCAATTTGTGTAATTAAGCTAATTAGCATACATTAGCATAATCACCTATATTGATCATATAATAGGAGCTGCTTGGCCAAAATGGACAATGTTAGTATGTTTTTAGGGGTTACTGGAGATGCTGAGTCCATATCTGACATTTACAAGATTCAAAATCACTATTTAAACATGGTTTGGTCACGTTCTTACTCTCATTAAGCTGATTTTGATGAGTTTTTGGGGGCGATTTAGACAGATTTTTGGAGGATAAAAATGTTCAGTGTTCAGGAATAATTTGGATCCTCAAGTTATTTCTGAATTCCACAATAATTTTGGAAATAGCTATTCACTGGCCCGCTGCTGTGACTCACAATTGAGTAACAAAGGGAAGAACTAGCCTCTACTAATCCTCACTGCCCTCATCCGTTGTCCTGTCGTCATCTTCTCCAGACTCTTCATCCTTCTGCTCTTTTTGCTGTGTAAATATATTGCAACATGTAACATCACTGCCTTTGCAGAAACAATAATTAGTACAGGCCAGGCCTGCTGCTTCACAGCTGCACTTTCCAGATGTATGTATACACAGTTTTAACCCAGCTTTGCAGTTACAGCTGATAACATCTAACAAATCAGGAGGAGCAACAGGACTTGAATCGAGGGTGGGCGAGTTCCTCTCCTTTCTTGATACCTGTCTTCTAACTCCATCCAAACGTGGTGATATCCACAGCCGGTGGATCAGGACGGTCTGTTGCTTTCCAAAGCAGCACCTGTTGATGGGCACGTTTTCCATGGAGGAGCAAGTTGCATTCTGTAGGAGACAGTGTCTTCAGTGCTGGAGGAGCCGGGAGTGGGAGACCACACCGCTAGGTGGAGGCCCAAGCAAAAGGATCCAAAGAGAGCCCTTGTAAGTGGTACTAAAAAGCTTACAGAGGCCTTCAGTAGAAGCAGCGGGAGGAGACCAGCCGTCGCCTGGGCCTGGCTACGGGAGGAGTGCTTGCCTGAAGTGGGTCTCGATGCAGTGGCCACTGCGGAGAAGGACTTCACGCGACCGGGAGAGCGGCCATGGAAGATGAGGTGGTGACGCCGGCCTGGGCGCTGCTGACTTCACCGCAAAAAGACTTGGAGCCCCTGCCCCCACCGGGCGGCTTTAGGCTGGAGTTGGCGGTGGCCCCCGGAGCAGAGCAGAGGTGGAGCGACAAGGAGGTGGTGCCTTGAGGACAGACGGTTGGCGGAACCGTTTGAGAAGGGCCCTCTGAAAAAGTGAACTCTAAGCCTTTGGGTGCGTGTGGGAGGCACTATGCTGTGCGGGCGCCTGTTCGAGTTGGCCTGTTCTCCGGCGCTCTTTAGAAAAATAAGGAAAAGAAAAAGTTTGTTGTGTGAAATCCGATGACACGAGCCAGAGAGAAGGTCTAGGCCAGGGGTCTCAAATACCCCGCGTCCGGCCCGCGTCTGGCCCAATTCCGGCCCGCGACAAACGTACTCATTTGAGTTTGAGACCCCTGGTCTAGGCCTTGGCGCGACTATGGCGGATTGGAGCGGCCGGGAGCACAGCTCTCGGAGGACAGCTCTGCGACAAGGAAGCAGAGGAGGGACGCCAACGTCGGTAGCTGTAGCCTGATTGCGCAGCATTGTCCGGCTGCAATGGAGCTGGAGTCTGCTGCCCTGACTGGTGAGACGACGGAGCGGAGCGTCGGAGGTGCGGTGCCAGTTATGGTGTTCAGTGCCGGGGAGTCTGTGGCAGTGGAGGCTAGGCCCCGCCAGGTGTTGGAGGAACGTTGCGGTGGTGCACACTGTGAAAGTGCGACCTGAGGGCGTTCGCTGAAGGGAGCTGGGGACGAGCCGCATTGGGCCGCTGGTGGTTGTGGTTCCCCGGGGTGAGTAGGGCTCTTGCGGTGTGTGCACCCCCACCTGCTGTGTGGCAGTGCCAGAGACTTTGCTGGACTGAATGTGGGAACGCTCACGCTGAGGACGGCAATGGCTTGTTGGGGGAGCTGTGTAATGTCAGGACTGTGCTTGAGATTCCCACGATGTTTCGCGCTGGGGATTCTGGGAGAACTTTGGGGTTGTTATTGTGTGTGCTTGTGCCATGGTGTGACTGCGTCCAACCTTATGTGTGTAAGGTGCGAGTGTTCTTTACTTCCCTAGCGTGTGCTATGTTCTGTGCCTATGTCCATGCTCCAGGCCTTTAATAAAGCTTTTGATTAGACAACGCTGTCTCATCAATCGTTACACTATTAAATCTGCTTATAGCATCATTAGCATACTGCACATATTTGTTAAAACTCTTGCATTCAAGTTGAATGATCATCTCAATACCAATGTTTCCCAAAAGGGCTTGTCCCAAGGAGAACAGTATTACCTTAAACACACATGAAGAAACTGAACAGTCCAATCAGTACACTATGATAGGCTAGCCAACTTTAGGCTATGCTACTTTGTTTACAATATTTCCAGGCTTCAACCATACAGCTGAATGTGGTAGAGTTGTAATAGAAATAGTAGGCCTAAGCTAGGCTAATCTGCATACAGTGTGCTGTCATAAATATCAGACATTCAGTATTCTTTCTTTTTATATCAGGATATAAAATAATACAGATATATTGTAATCCTCTGGTGTTCTGAGGTAGGCTATTGAAATATCTACCCGCCCCCCTCCAAAAAAAGAAAAATCGAGGTTCATATCAAACCGTGGGTCAAAAATCGTGATACGAATCGAATTGTTAGGTTGGTGTATCGTTACAGCCCTACTGTATATCGCTACAGCCCTATTCTCCAAAAATCTGTCTAAATTGGACCAAATAAAATTAAACCAAACCAATTTTAAATAGTGATTTTGAATCTTGAAAATGTCAGATATGGACTCAGCATCTCCAGTAACCCCTAAAAACATACTAACATTGTCCATTTTGGCCAAGCAGCTCTTATAATATGATCAATATACAGTAGGTGATTATGCTCATTTATGCTAATTAGCTCAATAACACAAATTGCCCAAAATATGCAAATTAGCATCCTGCAGTTTCTGCATGCTGGGAACCCATACTATATATTTCCATCATAAAACTTTGGTAACTCAACATTTCCGGGTCCACAATGGGGCTCTATGGGCTGTCAACCAGACTATATCTCCCTGCTTGTTGACATCTTCTCATGTATGGTATTATTTCATGATCGTTAAACGTTTGATTCTTTTTAATGTTGTCATCAGTTCATTCAACTGAGCTTGTATGTAGGCTCTGCCGTTCAGTTGTGGACGTTCGTAAATTGCGTTTATGGGCGGAGAAAGGCAGAGAAAGGCGCAGTTTACAGTACATGTAGTTTGATAAGACGGAAACTTGGGTCCGACAGCGTTCGCAATCTGCGGTTTGTCCATGACGCTGATAACGCTACATTCGCAAATGTACGTACATCTGGCCCTCATACTCTCCCGGCTCAATCCTAAAGACTCCCCCTTGTGACAGAAACACATCAAGTCAGGTATTCATTCCATTAAATGTATTTATATTACAGTTTAACAGACATACATTTAATGCATTTACACATTCAGTGCTCATCATTACACAAAAGCTAAAACATTTCTAACTTTCCTACTTGAACCCTTGACCTCAATTCTGTTTTTAGTTGGTCCAAAAGTACACCCAATTAAACACACTTGAGTCTGACACTTCCCTAGCCTGGAGCACATAAGCCTTTTGGAAGTGGCTGAGACTGTTTATAAACACAGCAGCTAGGATTCTTTGGAAAAATATTTACCATTTTCAAATTACAAATTTTCTGATTAAATTATGTAAATTAGGGATAATGAATATGCTATACAAAACAAAACAAAACACCAATACCTGAATTAGGATTTCAACCTTTTTGTGAAACATTGTTCACTGTTGATCTGACATATAGAACATGTTTGTGTGCATACACACACACACACACACACACACGCACACTGTATGTGTGTCCGTAGGTATACACACTGTGACTTGCCTTACACAAACAAACACATCCCCCATCTCTGTCCTGTCTGCAGCCAGTAAAAGCCAATGGCCTCAGCAGTACAGGCAGGGTCGCGACAGCGACCCAGGCACAGGCTAGCAAAACATCATGAATCAGTCCAACACAGCGGGATCCCACTGGAAGCTCCTGTGTGTAAGCAAGGCAGGAAAGAGGTGATGTCACCCAACAGCATCATCAACCTTTCCACAAAACACTGTAAACTCAAAACCTTCACAACCAGTCAGACCTTTAACTCATATTAGTGCAGAGGTATTCATACAGTAGGCTAAACACTTTAACATTCCATTTCCACCATAACTCAAAGTATACAGTATTCAGTACACTGACAGATTTCTGGTTCATCAATTGTCTCTGGTATGCAGAATGGAGTCACTTATTACCAGTATTGGTACTCTGTAAGAGTCTGGCCCATGGCCTTGGTGATATGTGGTCGTGATGTCCAACATTAGGCCTACCTATTGAGTTACGGCAACTGTGAAGAGACCAAGTATGAAGGAGTGGGATATCGAGACGAGACCTCTGTTCTCACTTGGAAGAACTCAGCCGGAGGTGAATGTGTCAAGTCGTAAACACATGCAGAAGTGCATGCTGGGAGTTTTTCAACATCAAGTCACATGTGGGGCCCTTTGCACCGGGGTTATTATTGAAAACTAAAACTAATGGTTTTGAGAGAAATAGCATTGTGTCGTTTTGAAGAGGTAGAGATAGATGTGATCAGCTCTCAGAGACAAGTTCAACAAACAAAGGTAAAACATCAAGCTGAAAAAAGGAGGATGACTGGATGACAATGAAAGACTTAACAAATACAAGTTGACAAGACAAGTTGACATTTATTTAAAAAAAAAAAAAAAAAATATTTTAAAAAAGCCTAAATCTATGCAGATGACAGAGAACAATAACTAGTATAAACACACATGTAAAAATATAACTCCTTGATTTCCTCTTGCGAATGAGAAAGTTATTGCTTTACTTGTAAAAGCATTGCGCAGCATAGGGTTACAATTCAGTCTCAACTTTTTCCTCTTAAATTGAACTTAAGAATCAATACATCACTCATACATCAAGGTTACGAAAGCACAGCTGCTTGGCTTGGTGTAAAACGCCAAAAGTGATGTTATAAATAGCTAATATGAGTTGAAATAAAAACATTAAAGGGCACCATTTAGGTTGATAGTAATGTAGCTGTATTACCACTAGGGGGAGCTGTTTGTAAAGATAGTCTTTATTATTTATTTCACTTCCTTTCTCTTGTCTGAAGTGCACTTGTGCACTAGGATAGGCTTTTTTTTGCCACACAGCCATTCTTCGTGATTGAACACTGTTTCGGCCGTCCTAGATGAAGTTGCCAATCAGGCAATGAAGCTGTTGCGTGCTTTTTTTTTTCAAAACAGAGTTTAACAAACGAGACAGTTATGATAGGGAAAAAAACATATGAATCATTTGAAACACACACACACACAAACAAGCTACAGATGTCTAAATCTGTTCAGTATACAAGTCAGCAGACTTTGTGATGAATTGAGGGCTTGAGAGGTTTGCAGTAACACAGGTTAGTCTCCCCCACCATTAAGCTAACAATAATAAAATGTAATTATAAATCACATTGATACAACATTTCATTTATTTTGTTTTTGTAAATACAGAACTGTGCAAAATCTCAACACAAAAATACAAAATCGCCCTCACCTCCCCCTTTCTAATCCTAAACTAAGGAAGTACAGGGTAGACAGCCTGTCCTGTCACTATGCTGAACTGAGGTAGTCTTTCAAGTGCTGTGGTGACCAGGGCCAGCTCTAGCCTACAACATTTTAATTTGGGTGGGCTGGTAGAAATTGTGGGTGGGCAACATATAAAGCGGTCAAATTGGATAAAAATTGACAAACACACAAACAAACAAACAAAAATCGGTAGGCCTACTCAGAGCCGGCCCTGAGGAGAATTTGATTTGGGGCCCCCGTGCCACCTTATCGCCACCAGTAATATTGAATATGAGGAGCTCATTTGGCATTACAATAGAATAGGTCACCCCTCATGTCTTTGTAATTTGCGTTTGGTTTTCAGTAGTAGATTAATATTTAGTCACATAGGACTTGGCTGATTGAGTTTTCCTCGGCCTCTACGAACATTGTTGACAATGTAGGTCCTGCCCCTTCCTTTATTTTAATTGGCTAGCTAGAGAGAAGTGACATTGACGAACCAATCAGGAACTGAGAAACTAAAATCCTTCCGTTTCAATCAAACTCTCTCACACACACTACTATTCCTTCTCACATACACTCCTAAACACTCGTACATACACTACTATACTCTCTCACATACACTACTATACTCTCTACTCTCTCACATACACTACTATACTCTCTAACATACACTACTATACTCTCTAACATACACTATACTACTACATACACTACTATCACATACACTATACTATATTCTCTCACACATACACTACTATACTATCTCTCACATAACACATACACTACTATACTCTCACACACTACTACTAAACTCTCTAACATACACTACTATACTCTCTCACATACACTACTATACTCTCTAACATACACTACTATACTCTCTCACATACACTACTATACTCTCTCACATACACTATACTCTCTCTCACATACACTACTATACTCTCTCACATACACTACTATACTCTCTCACATACACTATACTCTCTCACATACACTACTATACTCTCACATACACTACTATACTCTCTAACATACACTATACTCTCTCTCACATACACTACTATACTCTCTAACATACACTCTCACATACACTATACTCTCTAACATACACTACTATACTCTCTCACATACACTACTATACTCTCTAACATACACTATACTCTCTCTCACATACACTACTATACTCTCTCACATACACTATACTCTCTCTCACATACACTACTATACTCTCTCACATACACTACTATACTCTCTAACATACACTATACTCTCTCTCACATACACTACTATACTCTCTCACATACACTACTATACTATACTCTCTTACATACACTACTATACTCTCTCACATACAGTACACCATGGGCGGATTATGAACTTTCGGGCCCCTGGGCCCAGATGTATTAAGTATATGTGGGAGGGGGGTTTTGGGGGTCCTCCTTGGGGGGATATATTGTCGTATATGTGGGAGGGGGGTTTTGGGGGTCCTCCCCCAGGGATGGCCAATACTAAATTCATTCAGATTCATAGCCTACATCCTGATTTGTTGATATTGAGGCAATGATTCCATGCAAGGGCTTGGGCTTCAGGCCCATGCAGTAATCCATCCCTGCAGTACACTACTATACTCTCTTACTTACACTACTATACTCTCTCACATACACTACTATATTCTCTTACACAACTATACCCTCTCATACATACATGTAAAATGATTATAATAGTGAGGGTGTATGAGTATAGGATATGCAAGATTATGATAGTGTGTGTAAGACCAAGTATGAATTATGTAATCCATCTTGTAGTGATTGTGTGTGTGCGTGTATGTATGGCATGCCTATGTTTTTTGTGTATGCGTATGTACGTGTGTGTTTGTCTGTGTGAAGGTGTGTGCATATATGCATATATATATGTGTGTGTGTGTGTGGGGGGGGGTTGTTCCACACAACTGTACGTGTAAGTGAAAGAAAAATAAAGTAGAGTCAGATGACTGCAATGCCGCCAAACAGGAAGTGAGATAATCTCAACAACACTTTCATGTATCAAAACCAAACTTGGTACGTGCGACATTGCGAAGACGCACATACAATGTGGTGCCCTTTGACCTCAAGGGGACACTGCATTTAGCAAACATGCCTTTTGGCTTTTTGGATGTTGTGTTAATGCATGTAGCCTAACTTTTAAATTGGGCTACATGCATTGGTGAAATTGAGCCAGTACATGCAGTTCTATGTGAAAAAACATTTAGTGGGGTTAATTTTTGGCGGCCATCTTGTAATATGGCCACCACCTTGGATTTTCCAGTAGCCAATCGGACAAATTGTTGTAGTATGCCCTAAAGAACAACTGTGCCAAATTTGGTGCTTGCATCACTATTTTCACGATTCCACTGAAAAACTGCTCTTAGCCACCTTACTATGAAAATGATGAGGAAACATCCAATCTTGAAGGGAAGCTAATTTATTCGGATAAAATTAAATCATACTGTATATAGCTTATCCCTCTATACGCATAGCGGCCGTCGACGGCTTGTTAGAATTCAATAACGGCAGCAGCCAGACTAAATTCTTAAAGAGACGTCTGCTATAGTATAGTATAACCTTCATTCATGAAATAATACAGTGTTTGTGCATACATGAACACTAGACTTTTATTTTGACACACTTTGACACACATAAATAAATACATTTTTGCTAATTTTTAATAGGCTATATTTAACGTTAGCATCCCCCGGTTTGTTATGACTAACTTAGTTGCCTCTCTCTGGTATCTTCAACAAACACAGACCTGGTGTGAATCATGTATAACGTTGGGTTAATCAAGTGGAAAAAAGCAGAGACCGTACACAGGGGCTGAAAGAGATCAAAAAATGTAATAAAAGTGCCGAAAAAGTAATACAGGCCATGAAACAAAAGTCGTGCTCATGGGGACATTGATGATGGGCTAGGCCCGAAACGTTTGTCTCGGCCTGAACCTGCGTTTCTTCCGATGCTGTCATCCTAGGGGGGTCTGGGGTCCGGAAGAAAATTGTGTAGGCCTATATTTTAACATTTAAATGCATCAATCTGGTGAAGTTAGACTTGCTTATTTATCTATGGATGCAAATATTTGTGCTGTAGCCTAAACTGTTTCGCACTTCAACATTTTAACCATGCACACACAGGCGGAATAGTTATGATGATACTGCAATAAGTTCATAGCCACAAAGCATATTTGAGTTTCACATGTTTAGAAATGGTCAAAAATAGTGTATATTTCAGCACTCCATGAAATTATGCGGAAGTGGTCACCTGTGTTGTTCAGGTAGTGAATCTATGATAAGCTAGTTATCTTGGTCATTGTAATAGCCAGCTATACATAAAAATAAGTATTGAACATGTCAACATTTTTTTCAGTAACTATACTTCCATTGAGGCTATTTGCATGAAATTTTCACCAGACATTAGAATTAACTTAGGTAATCCACACATATATAAAAATCCAAACATTAATGTCTAAAAGTAGAGTTATGAGTAAAAGAGTGGAATGGCACAGGGAAAGTAGTTGGAAAGTATTGAACACGCTTAGAAAAAGCAGAACATAAAGGCCAGAAATGGCAAGGAACAAACTGGAATCTATAAGTAGTTAGAGAAATTATCCCTTCTATCTGTGCAAATTGATGTAAGCTGGGTTAGTACATACTGGTGGGCTATAAAAAGGTTTTTTGTTGACAAGGTGTCACACAAGAAACATTTCATGATAGGTAAAAGCAAAGAGCTCTCCCAAGACCTTCGCAACCTTATTGTATTGTTGCAAAACAAATCAATGGAACTGGTTACAGATGCACTTCAAAACTTCAGAATCATCCAGCAAGCAGTATTGGAGCCATTATCTGCAAGTGGAAGGAACATCAACTGGCCATGCACAGGATCTCCTTGCAAGATTTCTGACCAGGAAGTCAGAAGGATAGTCAGAAGAGTAGCCCAAGAGCCAAGGACCACTCTGAGAAAGCTCCAGAAAGACTTAGAGGCAGCAGGTACAATTGTTACAGAGAAAATCATAATGCACTCCACTGCTATAGCCTCTACGGGCTGCTGTGGCCTACTGGTTAGCGCTTCGGACTTGTAACCGGAGGGTTGCTGGTTCGAACCCCAACCAGTACGCCACGGCTGAAGTGCCCTTGAGCAAGGCCTAACTGCTCACCTCAACCTCACTGCTCCCCGAGCGCCGCTGTTGTTGCAGGAAGCTCACTGCGCCGGGATTAGTGTGTGCTTCACCTCACTATGTGTTCACTGTGTGCACTGTATTTCACTAATTCACGGATTGGGATAAATGCAGAGACCAAATTTCCCTCACGGGATCAAAAGAGTATATATCAGGGGTGGGCAAACTTTTTGGCTCAAGGGCCACATTGGGTTTTGAAAATTGGCCGGCGGGACGCACAACAATCCCCCCCCCCCACGGCACACGCATAACATTTTTTATAGCCTATAATTTAGTATTAAAAATATTTGTTTTAAAATATTAATTGCTTAAAAATACTGCTAATTTTATGCTGTTTAACAAATGTATAAATTGTGCACTGTCGCTTTAAGACAGTCGCTTTAATTCACGTTTATTTCTCAATGATCTTCTGCCTGCTCCGCTATGGCTAGTGCTGTACCTATGGCTGGGCCCTCTCACAGTTTATAAATGGTCAGTAGTGGGAACTACTGTTGCCTTCATGATTTCCTTTTAAAACTTTCTTATAAGGAGATATCAATTATCAACAATCACAAGCCAGCTGGAACCTGCGGCTCTCTCTCCCTCTTGTGAGTGCAGACGCGTTCCCAATTAAATGGATTGCATAATGTTCACGTTAGATCTGCTGCAAAGGAGATAACTAAGAGTTAACTTAGTTTAACATGATGTCATCTCTATTTAACATGATGTTTTGACATTGACATTGTAAACGTTATCTAAGGAGAGTGAAAAGCAGTTTGCAGTAAAGCTAACCAACGTCGTCTCTATCGCAGGAAAAAAATAGCGAGCAGCCTGATAACTAAATGAAATGCTCGGCGGGCCGGATGAAAGTGCTTGGCGGGCAGTTTGCCCACCCCTGGTATATATACTTAGGCTATACGTAGTTATAATATGCAGGCTCATCCCGTATGCCTCTATTGCTGAAGAAAAACATATCAAAGCTTGTTGAAAGTTTGCTACAGAACATTTGGACGATCCTATGAAATACTGAGAGAATGTATTCTGGTCAGACAAATGCAAAATGTAACTTTTCGGATGTCATACTACACACCATATTTGGAGGAGAAATGGCACTGTCCATCACCCTAAAAATACCCTACCAACAGTGAGGTTTGGAGGTGGTGGTATCATGGTGTGGGCTGTTTTCCATCTCATGTACTAGCAGACTTCATACAGTTGAAGGAATGTTGTTCCGGGAGAATCTTTACATCCACCAGGATGATGAGGATGAGACATGGCTAGACCTTCCAGCAGGACAATGATCCAAAACATTCAGCAAAGGAAACTCTCAAATGGTTTCCTCAAAAGGAAATCAAGGCCCTGACTTCAATCCAATTGAACAGTTTTGGAAGTTAACTAAAGATCAGGATTCACAAAAGGGACCCCTGGAATCTTCAATATTAAAGGACTATCTGTTTAAAAGAATGGGCCAAACTCACACCAGAATACTGTGACTGATTAGTTTCGTCATACAGGAAATGCCTTAAAGCTGTCATTACGAATAAAGGCTTTTCCACAAAGTATTTTAAAAAATTTCAGCAGGCGTGTTCAATACTTTTTTCCTGTGTCATTCCACTTTATTACACATAACATTACTCTACCTATGGACTTTAATGTTTGGATTTTTTTTATATGGGTGGATTATCTGAGTTAATGTCTGGTGAAAATTTCATGCAAATAGCCTCATTGGAAGTATACTTACTGAAAATTGTTTTGATGTGTTCAATACTTATTTTCCCCGCTGTACATGCTACAGTATATCTTCCTTTTTCAGGACAGCTACCCATATCTTGCATATTTACCCATATCTTGCACAGAAGTACAGGCCCAGTCCCTGCCCTGTCACTGCAAGGGCCTCACGCTTGATCATCCTTAAACACACTGTGGATTTTTGATTTAGTTTATATAGTATATTTAGTATTTTCTTATCTTCTACTGTCTCTATTGTACAGTGGAGTTTTTTATATGTATATATATATATATATGTATACTTATATTCACTTTTTCTGCTGTAAGTGCATGTTGTGTGTGATGTCTGTATGCTACTGAGACCTTGAATTTCCCTTTGGGGATCAATAAAGTATCTATCTGTCTGTCTATCTATCTATCTATCTATGTCTTATGTCAGGCTTTATAGCCTATCAAGAAAAAATAATGTGCGCCTTATTATTTTTTTCGTCTTCATATTTTTGCATTAGCCTTATGTCACTAGGAAGCATGCCAGTAGAAATGTAGGCTATTCATAGCTATGTAAGGGATTCTTGTCCTCAAACAAGAACAATGTCAGGCCAATAAGGGACGATAGGGGAAGACGAAACCGAAACGTGATAAACAGTATCAGCAACACCTGCAAGCATCAAAAAATGCAGTTAGAAAAATGCAGAAATGTAGGCTACAGCACGAGTAGACCCACATACATTTTTGCTGACTGTTGATGCTAATTATTGTCCGTTTGTACATTTTAGGCGAAGTAAGTAGGCTAGCCTAACGTTAGAAATATCTGATTATGATTGGTAAATGCCTTAAGGCTGGACCAATGATTTCAAAGTTAGTGCCTGTCGCGATTCAAGTGTATGTAAACAATCCCAATCGTGAGTCAGTCTCTATTTACTTTGTGAATGACTCTGGATTTTACCACGCTAATTTCTATCTACAAGCTTCGTTTCATTTATTAAGTAAAAACTGACGAGACATCCTTACATCAATGCGCGCCGTTACGTGACATACTGTTAGGTGCAGATAGCTACCTCCGACATGTCAAAACGAAAGTAGAGTCACGGCCATAGGCCTACCATCGAGGACACTGAGGTCAAGTCCTCAGTATTTCTTTGTTCAAGTTTTGTTTAATTTATGAAGTAAAGGTAGCCTACGAGATAAGTATCTCGCATCAACGCACACATCGTCAAGTGACATGTAGTTGCACAACCTCTGACATGACTAAATAGGTTAGTTCTCCATTCAAAATTAGGCCTAGTTAGTTTCCCATTCAACTAAATGCAGTGTTTCTCACAGAACTGAATTCTATTTGTGGTGGTAGGTTTGCAGAATTAACTTGAATGCAACAGTTTTTAACAAATTAGCACAGCGTGTTTATGATGCAGATTTAAGCACAATTTAGCCAGTCGACTTTTTTACGCCAACAATCGCAGGATTGTTAATGTTTTCTTTAAACGTGCATGTAGGTAGTTGAGATACAATGAGAGGCTGTGCAAAGGTGCACATAGCTCTACTATATACTAATTCCATCCAATTTAAATAGTACAACATGGAAAATCATTGTGTGGTGGTCAGTGTTGATATTGTGGTGGGCCGCCACAAATAAGTCAATGTATGGGAAACACTGAAATGACAACATTTGTTGTCCTGTAGAAGAACAAAACTTGTGCCTGGATAGAGTGGGGGAAAACAACCCCCAAGGAATATGTGACATTATGTGAAACAAAAAGCTAAATATGTGTAGAATTGCTAAGTTACATGTCATGAATTATTGAAAATTGATAATTGAGTTTACAATTAATTAGTTAATTAGGCCTTTTGCTCCAGCTGTGGGGGAAACTGTCAAAGCAGTGCCCCTCAAAAGTAAAAAAAAAAACTAAAGTAAACTAAATCAATTGTGGAGCCATACAATATAATCGACAAATTGATTACAAGCTACTTTATTTGATCAACATAGTCCTATTGCCAATAGCACACTTATGTAAGATAGCTAGCCGACTAGCTATCTGATTCTAACCTGAGGTAATTTTTGAAAAATAAGTTTAAATATTCCCTTATGAAAAACAACTATGGGAATCTTGTAGTATTTTGGGACAAAATATTATAGTAATCTTATAGGAATACTGTAGTATTTTGGGACATACTATAGAAGTAGGCTACTATAAGACTAGCCTACTATAGAAAATACTAGCGGCTAAGGATATTATAGAGGTAGTGTAGGATACATTTTATATGTCTCTCATTGAATGTTTAGTATACCTTACATACATGTAGTGAAATCTAATTGCCATCTCCTTACTCTGACCCTTGTGTTTTTTGCAACTCCTAGGTTAGAATGTTTAGTTAACTTAACCCTTGTGTCAGCGTATTGTGGGTAACCTCAGGATGGGGGGTCATAAACATTTCTTACCTTTGTCAAAACACCAGATGGTTAAGTGGGGTTGTAAACATTTCTTATCTCTGTTAAAATACCAGATGGTTAAGTGAGTAATGGAGGGTGACAACTTTTGATTTTCCATGGGTGTGGGGTAAGGTATAAGAGTTGGCTTCACCCACAGATGTGTGGGCTTGTTACTTTGACATTTCATGTGGGTAACATGCTCCCGGCGTCGTGAATAAAGCTGCAGTCTCACACCAGTTGTCTTGGATTAATTTTGACCACAGTAGGCCTATTACAGAACTTCACAGAAGTAGTATACACTTCTATAGAAATCTTATAGGATTACTATAGTTCTTTTTCGTAAGGGTTTTCATTTAACCACCTAGTTAGACTAGATTTAGTGGATCTGAACAATGGATCTGATCATTTGAACCTAATTATGATGGAAATCAATGATGTCCTGTAAGGGGCATTTCACCCTGCATGAAAAATGCATTATGTAAATAATATAATAGTCTACAGTACATGTAAATATAAGATGTAGGCCTAACTGTCTATATAATAACCAAACTATCCACAATATACACATAAATATGATATCTGTAAAACCACAACCTTTCAAACATTTTAATGACTGCTGAAAATTAGAACACTTGCCTTGAAATCCATTTTTCATCTCAAGTACATTGCACGCATACATTTTGTACGTGTGCATCACCACTGTCAACATAGTGCATAGAAACAAAAAAATACATTTTATTTCATCTAGTGGTTGTGAAAAATGGGAGGGGAGGGGGGACTGGTGCATTTTACCCCACTCTAAGCTAGTCATTGATGTGGAGCTATCACAGCAGTTTCTATTTTATTTCAAAAAGGGGAAGTTTCAAAGGATATATATTGTCCGAGGTTGGAGGGCAGGTAGTGCGAAACAAGTGACAAGAAGAGGAGAGCACATAACACCACGGTCTGGCTGCTGTGAAAGTAAGATGAGTATGCTGATGCTATTGATGGCAATTAGCTAATTTGCTTGCTTATTTTCTCAAATTCTTTTATTATGTCTTGTGCTTTGTCAACTTTTAAGGAGGTGTCAGAGGTGGTTTCAGTTACCTGTAAGATTATGCCTTAGAATAAACACAAATATTGCACAACAGACTACTGTTATCACTCAGATTATGTATCCATATTGATATCTATTATCTGGCCAGAGATGTGTCAGCTATAGAAGAAATTCAGTCTGTATCATCTAAAATAAGTCTCTTTTTTACTATATTTAAACCAGTTGATGTCATTAATGTTTATAGTGCAATTCCAGTACAAGTGGCCTGATCAATGTGCAAACTATAAGACACTATAAAACAGTTTGAAGTAAAATCTTGATATCGGAATTGCAGTACAAAAATGGTTTATGTCATGTAAGGTCTTTGTTTTGATACAGATGTTGGTCCATGCCGTGCTGACATCCCTCTGTGTAGGGCTGGTCTCTGCAACAGTTGTTTGCCCAGATGGGAGTCTGTGTCCAGACAAGAACACCTGCTGCCTGACCAAGGGAGGATATGGCTGTTGCAACTATCCCTCTGTAAGTTCATGGACAGAATGATTGGAGCCAATGAAATGTTGGCAAATTGTGCCAGGCCATCAGAATGATAACAGATGTATTGAGTTAGTTATTAAGTAGGTTTGGTGTAAAAATAGCCTGAATACAAAATAATTTAAAAAATCAACAAATATATGACATGTACAGTACAAATAGCTTTAGTAAGTTAAAATCACTGTGCATATGTAATTTGTAAATAAGATTTAGATGACCATGTAGATTTCCCAGACATTGCTCACTGTGCCATCATAGGTTTAATGGGCCTTGGTGTCAAGGGGAACCTACAAGTGTATATCGTGACTGACAACCTTTTTTTTTTAATGATATTTCCCAGGCTGTCTGTTGTTCTGACCAGCTGCACTATTGCCCAGCTGGCTACCACTGCAGCAGTGCAGCTCAATTGTGTGTGAAAGACGGCCAGCCACGGTACAGACTGGCATGGCTGAAGCACACACCCACCCAGGAACCTGAATCCACTCTCCTCAAGCTCTCTCTTCCCGAGTCTGATAGCAGAGCCATTCAGGAGACATCAGATCCTGTGGTGTGGTGTGACACCGCCACTTACTGCAGCGATGATGAAACGTGCTGTTTAGGCCGTTCTGGTAACTGGGGCTGCTGTGGACGAAAAAATGTGAGTGAAAATGTGAAGCGCTTATTCTCATTTACTATCTATGGTATGTATTACTGTATTTAAGCAGACACAGTTTTGACACATGACTTGGTGGTGGTTTGCTATAATATAGTCATCAACAATGTTTGTCATAATGCCGATGTTTCTCACAGCCCTGTAATTTACTTCCCCATCATATCAGGCACTTCAGATTACTTTAAAAGTTATCTGAAAACTTCTTTGAAAAATCTTTTAGCTAGCATATCCACTGTGATTCACTGTGGCTTTGTTTTATTGGTTGTACATTACAGTTATATCAATGTTTTATGAACTGTATTTGTGTGTTTATATTTTGGATGTAACCTTGGGTTATTAAACATTTTAAATGTATTATTATGATTATTATTATTATTATTATGTATTGTTTATTTTTAGGGTCAGTGCTGTAGGGATGGCATTCACTGCTGTCCATATGGCTTCTACTGTAACATAGCCTCTACCAAGTGCCTGAGCGGGGATCTGAGCATAGATGCAATTCCCCAGCTGCCTGCTGTCAGATCTGATGATGACCAGGTATGCAAAACTCAAACTGTCATGGAGGATTTTAATTTTAAAAAGATAACTTCACAACATAAATGCTTGTATTAAAAATGGTACGAAAGGGGCCTGCATGCTCTGATAACTCATAAGCATATTACGCTCTGCTTTGTCTTTATGGCTGCTGGCCAGTGCCATGCTCTTCTAACCATTAGCACTGAACAAATAGCAATACAAAAAAGTTCACCTCTCCATATATTAACCAAGGAACTCAAAACCTCTGTCTTCCAACACTCTGTTGCTTAGTCTGACCGCAGAGCCATTCAGGAGAGGCCATCAGCTGTTGGTAAAGTGATATGTGATGAGGGTGTTTACTGCAGTAATGGTGAAACATGCTGTTTAAGCACTACTGGTACCTGGGGATGCTGCGTGTATTCAAATGTGAGTGGAAATGTGAAGCATTGTTCTCATTTGCTATTGATACAGTGGCTATAACTATTCAGGTTAAATACATTATTTGTGATATTTATGGAATTATAAATTACTCCTGCCAACTATTGCTGTGTATGTCATTGAATTAATGAAATCCACATAGCAATTGTCTTCTTTGTATTATGTAAAACCCCATACAAGTCCATGCATATTTAAACACATGGTTTAGCAATATTAGAATGATTAGAAATATAGGCTTATTGATGGATTGGTTGATTTTAGGCCCACTGTTGTAGGGATGGCATTCACTGCTGTCCAAGTGGCTACATGTGTGACAGCAGCTCTCACTGCCAGAGTGGTTATCTGCGCATAGCTGCCTCTCCCCAGCTGCCTGCCCTCAGATCTGATGGCTATCAGGTATTTAAAAAAAAAAAAAAAAAAAAAAGCTGAAATGTTGGAAGATTTGCATTTATGTGACATATGAAAATGTGATCAGACTGGTTTGAAAACTCATAAGCATACGTCTTAAAGGGATATTCCACCATTTGGGGAAATACACTCATTTGTTTAACTCGAGGGGAGGTGGAAAATGAGTGTATTTCTCCAAATGGTTTAGTATTGCTTTAAAACTTACGCACTGCTCAGTCTTCATGGCTGCTGAGGCTCTGCTAACCATGACCACTGAAAAACTAACAGGACAAAATAACCTAATAGCTGTTAACAAACAGATGTTTGCATACCACCAGCAGAGAGACCCTGAAATGTAATGCCACCTCCATGAGCTGTGTGAGGGGAGACACCAACACCCTTCATCTACCATGAGGAGGATACAGCAACTGTGATGCTGCAACACTGCTATGGGTCTCATGGCAGAACTTCACATCAGTGGGATTCATCCATCAGCGCTTCAGGATGTACACTGCTCAGTCTTTCATTGCTCACTGTTCAGTGTTAGCTTTTTGATTTCCATATAAAATAGTTCATAAATCATAAAATCATGAGAAGCATCAATAAAAAACATGTGGGAGTATAATCTACACTTGGAAATAAAAAATAAAAATGTACACCTGATCAGTGGGAATGTGTTTTTGCATGCTTTTGTTACACATTAAGGTTCAAAGAATTCAATTTGATGTTGGGCATAATAAGGCCTACATATTAGTCAATTATCTATACATAATTTGGTATTAGAGAAATGAGGAACTATAACATAATTTTGTAGGCTAGTTTGGATTTATGGTTATTGCTATATACAAACAGTAAATAGGCCTAACTATAATATTTTTGTTTTTATTATGTAGGCTATATGCTTTTCCTTTAACAATAAAATTGTTCATTTTTGTCATAAGTTAATAATAAAACTGTTAAGAATTATTAGCATTTACTTAAATGAAAGGCCTGTATAATGCATAGTCTAAGCCGTATACATACACATGAATTCATTTGAATTAGAGAGGCACATGGGAATCATTCTAGTTCAATGTGTTGCTTGCAAACACAAATTGTTTCTGTAGGGTGCCCTTTTCTTGCCAGTATATATATATACTGCCAAGACAAGGGCACCATATAATATAATATATTTTGTGTATATATATATATATATATATATATATATATATATATATATATATATATATATATATATTTATTTTTTATATTTTTTTTATTTTTTTTTTCCCCCCAAAAGAGTAGACAGTTACAGCATAATTCAGTTAAGGGGAAAGTGTATAGACCTTGGTAAGTCAAGAAATACACACACACACACTTACATGCACAAACATACCACACACTCACACACACGCATACTCAAACGCAGGACTCCCTGGACACCAGGGCCCCATCTAGAGGTTTTAAAAAGGGGTTACATTAACTGGACCAAGCCCAGGTTCCGATCTACTGAACCCACATCATGGTCACATCAACTGGACACACTCCAGATTTAGCAGACCATCACTAGGTCCAGGATCCCATCTCTGTTACTAGGTTAGACACAGATTTGGTCGCAAACTGGTGGATCGCCTCCAGATTAAGCAGCTATCCAGGACATTTGAAGCTGAGACTGCCTCCTCTTACGGCGGCAGCTGTGGCATACTGGTTAGCGCTTCGGACTTGAAACCGGAGGGTTGCCGGTTCGAGCTGATGGGAATTATTTTTATGACATTTTCTTGCCCCAGACTAGATGGAGGCTTCGCTCCATTTACATTGAAAGTGTACAGGGATTAAAGTGAAAAAAAATCGTTTGACTGAACTTTTTTCAGGCCATAAGTCATACGTTGTTCATATCTACCTATAGAGATAGCACCCCTTTTGCGGTCGCGACCTATTGGTTTTTAATGTACAAAAAGATGCAAACAGCAGAGTAAAGGGAGTATTCGCCTTATTCACACGGCGGCCATTGTTTAAACCAAAACGAGGCTACAGGGTACACTTACTATAAAATTAATGCCACCTACAGGTGAATGCATAGAACATAACAATCCTATGGTTTGTGTACCCTGTAGCCTCGTTTTAGCCGCCAATGGCCACCATGTGAATAAGGCGAATTGAGAGTGTTCTTGATTGAGATTGAGTTTTCCTGATGAACAAAAATATATTTTAGTACCATCCCTGACCATTGCTGATTAGCCATTGCTGTTCTTTTCTACTACAGCAATATTGTAGAAAGGCTTTAACACACTCTTATTTAATTACTTCAGGCCAAAAGTGTTTAAAGGGGAGATTTTTTTTCTTGTTAATATGCAATTCTACACCAAGTAAAATCTATAAAATCAAGTTTGCAAGACTTCCCATTTCCTCATCAAAGTAACGAATCAGAACATTCTAGATATTGTTAATATTTCCATTTGTTGCCTCATCCGCATTTAATGAAAACATGGTAATTTTGAGTTTTACAGACAACTCAGTTTTCCAATGAGCAGCAATACTGTGTGTGCTCATGCAGGAGGTCTGCGCATTTGATAACGACAATCTGGAGACGGTGCTTTTGTCTTCAGCAACAGATTGTATAAGGTTGACAAAAGGGTTGCGATATGGTGAGGGACAGGTCGTGTTGCGCTATGAAAGAACATGCGTAGCCTAAACGTAAAAACGGTCAGCCATAGATAAACGTAGCCTACCTCTGTCGTGGTGGCTAGTTGCACCAGGTAGGGAAGA
The DNA here is from genome assembly GCF_017589495.1 of Alosa alosa. NCBI lineage: Eukaryota > Metazoa > Chordata > Actinopteri > Clupeiformes > Clupeidae > Alosa > Alosa alosa. The sequence continues at coordinate 14,348,091 of NC_063208.1, forward strand.
TGTCCTGAAGTGCACGAACGTTAACCTTATGGCGGTCTTCTGATTGGTGGCGTGCTAAAACGTTTTCCTATTGCATCCATAAACAATTTTCTTGCAGCGAACCGCGCAAAAGCAAACAAAAAGCTTTAATTTCTTTACACCATGGCTTGTTAGTTCTCCCCCGTTTCCAACAGCTGCCCATCTCCATTTATTTTTTAACTTTTGACACCTGCCTTCCTTTAGCAACAACGCATCCATGACAGCTAGTGGCCTTGCCAAATAGACGCACACAAATCATGACGCTAATATGCGAGGTTCTGGTAGGCCTACTGGTTATGGTTTTGTGCTATAAATGAATAATATTTTATAGCAAAGTTTTAAGTTGACTATTTTAATTGTATGGTTATTTTTTGTCAACATACACTCACAACCTACTGTCGTTAAAAGTGAGGCCTAAGCAAAATAGGCTACAAGGCTGACCCCCTTACTCAACAGTTCGCGATGATGACAGTGATATTATTATTTTTTTTATGCTAACACGCTCAGTCAAAACCTTCCGTCGCAAATTGTGAAAAACATTGTTGTACATGTCATAACAGACGGGATAATAAATTACATAGGCTACGGTTTATATTGCGTCGCTTTACACATAATGTTAGTTGCATTGATTAAAAACTGTAACAATAATAGTAGCCTACATCGGGTGGCATAGAAGGCTATCTGTTCAAGTCATAGGTGACACCCAAAATGAATGACCTCCCCTGACAAGAGTTCGCGATAGTAAGAAATTGTCTACATTGATGCACGGAAACAACACAGCCTACGCTTCTTCTCCGAATTCGCACATAGAGCTCACAATATCATATCCAAAAAAGTTAAACGGATTGGCCAACCTCATCAGCTGTCTCTAATGTGTCACTATAATCCAACTTTTAGACCGTTATAGTCCTCCGTATGTGTTCTTTGGAAAAGCAAAGGTGATAGGAGGGGGATCGGATCTGCATCGATCTCAAATATGACATTTCTAAAATCAAATTGACGGAAATCCGTCCTATGACGGAGAACTTTAATCCTTGAGTGTATTCTCTCTTTCTTGCTTTGATACAAGGATACAAGGATACAAGGAAGTTTATTGTCACATGCATATAGTTACTGGAAGTAAGAAATGCAGTGAAATTATGTCTGGTGTCAGCCTATTTGTGCATTAATGGGGCTGCAAGGGCTGCATCAAAAAAGGTGGGGGGAGGATTGGGATTGGGTGGGGGCACCAACAAGGAGCACCCAAGAGCAACAGGGCAAGGAAAAACTCCCCTTACCAAGGAAGAAACCTTGGACAGATCCACGGCTCAAGGGCTAACCCAACTGCCAGGGTCTTGGTGTGTGTGTTGGGGGATGAGGGGAGATGGGATAGTGTGCTGTGTATGTGGGGAGAGGGCAGTGTGCAATATGTGTGTTGGAGAAGCTTCCCTCATGAGACAAATGTGCTGTGTATTGGGGGCAGTGTGCTGTAAGTATGTTGGGGATGTGTGTTGGAGAAGCTTCCTGATGAAATAATGTGCTGTGTATGTAGGGGGGCAGGGACTTACTATTGCAAGCAGAGTACTGTATGTAATGTATGTGAGTGATGACAGTGAAGATGTGTGTGTGGGCGGGAGGGGAGTGGAGCAGTGACTGTGTGTGTGTGTGTGTGTAGTGTGTAGGTGGGTAGGTGGGGAAGTGTGCTGTGGGCATGTAGAGGATGTGTGTTGGAGAAGATCCTGAAGACAATGTGCTGTGTATGTGGGGGGCAGTGTGCAGCAAGTATGTAGAGGAGGCTTACTGTAGCAAGCAGTGTGCTGTATGTATGTGAAGTGATGACAGTGATGATGTAAGTGTGTGTGTTGGGGGTCAGGGACTTACTATTGCAAGCAGAGTACTGTATGTAATGTATGTGAGTGATGACAGTGAAGATGTGTGTGTATGGAGTGGAGCAGTGACTGTGTGTGTATGTGTGTTGTGTGTGTGTGTGGATAGGTGGGGGCAGTGTGCTGTAAGTATGTAGAGGATGTGTGTTGGTCTATTCAATGCAGATGTAGGTGTGAAATGCTCCCCACTGGGGACCTTTTGCTTATACCATCTGTTCCACAAACTCCTTTGTTCTATCTTTGGGTAGACAAAGACCCTGGGTTAAAACTTTAGCTGAATTATATGTTTGTGTTATTAACTGTAAATGTATTCATGTTTGGTATCATTTTTATAGTCTCAGTACAAGGAGTACAATGATATAAGTGTAATAATGTTTAGAACATCTTGTATAACATTTCTACCTGAGGAGCCTGCCTAATATGTTAATGGAAAATAGGTGTGTCTGGGTGTGGCTGACTGAACGGTGGGAAGAGAAAGCCAATCACAGGACGTTGTACCTATGACATCCTCTTGAACCACACCTTTGCAAATTGAGCATAAAAGGCCAGTCTCCTCCGGTAGTAGTTAGAATGGTAGTCGATGCAAGAAAAGGAGTTTTGTTAGAAAGCCCCAAACCAATATAGCAAAGAACTTCATAACTTTCCCTGTGCATAACTGAAATCTATAGAACTCAGGTAATATCAGTAATACAATAAGCCAATTGACAAAATATAATGCTGTACTGCTTTCACTGGGGTAGATTGTAAGTGGGACATTTAACAATGATTCTTTGTAAGCTCTATGTAACATGACAAGGTGGTTTCCCACTCTCTCAAATACAACTACCAGTCCCAAACCAACATAACAACATAACACCCATGAATAATTAAAATGTATAGAATTCAAGTAATACCTGAAGGATTTTCTGTAGGTAATTGCACATTAAATAAAAACACAACCATACATGTCCAAGGACATTTTTATCATCAATAACCCTGAAATGTACAACAGGAGCGAAACCAAATGTTCTGAAAATAAAAAACAGGTTATCTTTTTCACATTTGAAGACATCACAAATGTATTTACAAAGCAAAACAAAACTCAAGGCCCTGGGATAAAGCTTCTCTTGTTTAAATATATACCAGTCCAACTATACAAAAACAAAATGGAGGCTGTAAATAAGGTCACATGATGTCTCCACATGTCCCAGAATAACCATTATACAGTACACTAAAATTAACCCCTATTTAAGCATACAATGAGTGTGTGAGAATACAAAGCTGCAACATGACCTTTTGTCGAGCAGCTGCAACACCCATAAAATGAAACATAATCACACCAGATTGTTAGCTGTGTGAAACAGAAGTTCACTTTTGTTTGCCTTGACACGGTTAAATGCCTCCCTACAATGGAAGAAAATGTCAAACTTCATACGCAGAAATGATCTGCATTGTCAGAACAGGTTTTTTTTGTGTTATTAGTTTGTTTTTGTTGGTATTTTTTCTGAAAGACAAAGAATTCAGGACCCATAAATGTATCCCGTTTCAAATATAGCAAATAGCAGTGCAGTTGCAGTTGCTATGGTTACTTGTCACACAGGAAGAGAACACACAACCCCCCCCTTCATCAGGAAAGCCCATGATGGCACACCAACTGAAATATACCACATATTAGGGGACAGTAGCCTTAAAATTCAGATTCACACACTTTACAATATGCTTTGCTAAAGGTATAACAGAATAACGAGCAGTTATTTTCTCTTTTCACATGGTTGAACATTGAGTATCTGTCTTTTATAACTGTAAATGGAATTTATGAACTACTTGTTATTCTTTTAAAAATGAACTGGCTGTGAAATGCTTAAGACAATGGTGGTGCCACTGTGTGAGACTTCTATTGGTGCATCTTCAATGGACAGCTGACAGTGCACACCAATGCATACAGATAGCGCTATTCACATGGCTGTGGTTTATTCGGTCATAATCCCATACAAGCTAGGTGTAAACAGACTAAGAAGCAAGAACACTGCAAATCTCAAAATTAAAAATTGTTGCTCAATCTCCTAGTGCGTTCATCCTGTCTTTATGCATCAATCAGACACTCCTGGCCGTGATTCCAACTAGTTGGTTTAGTGGCAAATCTAGGTAAGATAACCCAGAGGAAGTTGTAAACCTGATAATAGAACAGCCTGGGGGGGGGTTCAATTTCCAAACTAAACAAAGCCAATGGGCTCTTCTGTTAGGAGGTTTACCAACTTCTCTGACACCACCCATCTTTACAAAAATACGAAAGCTCAAAGTACCACCTCTGAGAAACGTTCACACAGGAGTGGCTACTAAGGGGTGGGGAGTGTGTGTGTCCTCACTATTATAATAATGCTACCGCTGGGGGTCCTCACTATTATAATAATGCTACCGCTTCAAGCAATTGGGAGCAGATGCAGATTAGTATGCCTTCAATACGATGATATTAAATACCCATAAAATGTCATCACAATTTTCTTAAAAAAAGCCTGTGCTTTTCAAAAGATTGGCATTCATTTTCAGTGGTTAAAAGACCAACACTTGATGATATGCAAAATGTGATCATTTACCCCCAACCCCACCTTTGGATGTACAAATGTAGGGAAACAGACCTTTACAATCAGCCAATTAAAAAAAAAAAATCTGGCACTGCCACTTTGATTGGAGTAGATTCAAGTAAACAGTGGAGCCTTCCCCGATGACCTTCTGAAAGTCCTGCCCTTGCATTTGAATGCATGGCTGACTTTAAAAGCCACCCTTGTATGAGGTGAGAGTATGAATGCCTTCGCGAATACTTCATTCACATACAGTAGTCAAGGGCACAGACACAGCAACAAGGGAAAAAAAGCCATGAGGAGGATAAAAACATCAAAATACAAACACAAATATACACCAGTATAAAATATAAGCTTAATTTAAAACATGAAATACTGTACATTGAGAACGAATTAAAAGCGGTGTCAGAGCTATGACATCACAGCACTGGTCAGTGCAAAGGCAAAAGAAACCATTCAAATTTTCAGCAATCAAATCTTTTTTTGTTGTTTTTCTTAAATGATCTTTATAGCTACGGTGTTCTCGACTGGACGGAGAAGGAACCGCTCTCATCTGGGAAAGTATCATTCATTCTAGGGTCCGCTTGTAGGTCCTTGGTTTGTTCTAGACCTTTAACGAGACATTTGTTTAGATGTATCAGCTGACTGTAAACAAGTTTGCAGGCGAGATTGATGAAGATTGCTATTGAAGAGTTCCTTGGGTATGGCCTGGCACACCTCTGTGTCCGCGACTGCATCCGTCACTCAGTTAGATTCATCTGTGTAGCAAGACGATCACTCCCCTTACACAAAATGGGAGCTGTCTGCGAAGTCAAGGATCCTGACTAATCACAGCAGCGCAGCTGGAAGGCACAGCTTTCAGCCCTCGTTTCACCCCACAGACCTTTATCCGACGCTCTTGACCAAGTCCAGCTGGAAGTGACCCCTTTCACAGTCACCCCCGAACCTCGTCCTCCATCTTCTCCAGTGCCCGGCGATCCAGTTTCCATGCCAACTGGCTCCTTCCCCACCCCCCAGCATCACGCCATGTCTCGTAAACCCCCATCCACTTCCTGCCCCCTGTCCACCCTCCTTCTCAGTGGTCCCGGGAGAGCAGCAGCACGACAGCCAGGAACACGCCCATGGCCAGCATCCTCTTGAGCAGCGGGCCGTTCTCCTTGGGGATGGCCACCTGCGCCAGGTCGTTGGTGATCTGCGAGATCTCGTGCGCCACACACACGAAGATGAAGGTGCTGACGATGATGTTGAGCGAGGGGTTGCCGGGCACCAGCACCAGGATACCCTTGGTGTCGGCCGCCAGCCAGATGTGGTACTGGCAGATGAAGAGCTGAGGCAGGAGGAGGAACGGATGAGGGTGGTTAAACTACAGGAAAATATATAGGATACAGGATACACGGCTATTTGGGATCATACTATCAGAGAGGGTTAAAACGGATCTTTGGTAGTATGAAAGCCTGTGTTTGCCTGTATAGTTCAAGTTCAATAAGTTTTACTAAAGATCAACTAGGCTACTCTGGGCCTACACGACTTTGTTGAGCAGATTGAAAGTGATTAGCTTTACAATATATTGACCCGTTTTGTATTCTGTGGTAAGTTCTAGAGTATTTTCTTTTCACTGTCATGATTTAGTTAAACTGAGCCAACATGAATTTGTGATTTGTGCTTACACAATAAAATTAATTTAGTTTAGTTTATTTCATAAAACTAATTTTAAGTACAGGACCGAATACACACTACAGTACAATAAAATGTAGGTGTGTGAAATAGGACACCCTGATAGGCTATCCAAAGTAAATTCAGGCCCAGATAATGTGAAATTGAATTTCTTGATAATCCACTTCTTTAAGCTTACTTTACTGACTAACACATTCTTGAAGACAAGCAAAGGAAGGAGCCAGTGTATCAGCTGATTTTAGATCAAGGGTGGTTTAAGACAGAAACACCTTATCACCCTATCATTTCTAGTGATTTAGTGTTTTTGTCTGAATTGACAACATCAATTATCTCCCCATCATCACACCCACATAAACATAAGATATGAGGTTATGACGAGACACATCACTAGAAAACTCGCCTTACCTCCAGGGAGATCCTCCCAAACCAGGCAAAGAATGAGCTGTACAGGGAACGGGCGTAGCCAGGAATGTTCCGGATTAACACGAAGGCCAGGATCTGAAGCGCAAGCAGTTGAAAAAAATCAAGAGTCTTTTGATAGCATAACGCAATTTCACTACAGTTCAAAATAAACATGACGTTGACTCTGTAAACACAGTTTACAGCATAATATATGGTCATATACAGTATACTGGTACAAAACACAGTTTACAGTATAATAAAACATGCAGTATACTGGTTCAAAAGATTGTAATGGATTTACCTGCACCACAGAGATATAGGGGTGCATCTTGTTGCACTCTGTTTTGTTCTTGCAGCTACTGGCCCATATGGAGTAGGTCTGACACATGGAAGTAACAGGCATTTGAAAGATTTAAAGAAATTAGAAGAAGAAAATTGCTTCCACATGATCTAACTGATGGCATGATGGTAACATATATGTTTAAAATTAACATTTAAAATCGCTGCTTTCACATGATCACCATTTGGGTTGAACAACCAGTTTATTTAAGGGAGGATCAGTGTGCTAGCCTAGAAATCTAGCAAATTACATTTGCTGCCAGGGCTAGTCTAGCAACTCTCCGTTGTGCTCGAAAAATTAAACTTCTATCAGGCCAATCAAATCGTGTATAGAGTCGTTAGGGGGGCTTGACATAATGATGGATGGCAGAGTTACAACGGTTTGGCTTGAATTCCCTGCTACTTGAAAACAAATAAGATGGATGTTGCTGTTGGCGAACAGTGTGACACGAGTTAAGCTTTTATTAAGTTGGCAAAAGTTTGAACTAGCCAACTAGCCCCGCTGGTGGGAAACGCATGGGACTCATAGCGCTGTCCTATTGCGTGCAGAGGGAATTTGAAAGACAACCGATTATCCCGCCCCTCGGACTGAGCACTGCGAACGGTGAGTGCCCAGACCCTACATTTTAATGTGGGTCTGGCTAGTCAGGCTATCAGTGTGCTAGATTTTGAATTTTTTTTTTTTAACATAGTGGAAGCAAGGCTTGACAACGGCTTTCATCGCACACACTGTCTAATAATATCAATCGTATAGTTTATGTGTATGTCAGTGATTCAATTATATTCAGTTCTGCTCCAGCCAGTTATTATGTGTTTCTCTAAATAAACCCTATGTGCTAGTTTCCTGAACATGGATTATAGCCTAGCCTTAGACAAAAAGAGAACTTCAAGGGAGATTTCTAGGCCTAGTCCATGTATGGGAAACTGGCTGTACATGTTTTACTCGGATGCTGATAGTGCTTTGCATTGGAGATTTTCATACACTGCTGATTCCATAAACACCACAAAAGCGATGTCCTCGATCCTACTGTGCCTCCACCCTCTCCCCGAGGGACTGGGAATGACTTAATGGCCAGTGGTTAGAGCTGTGTGAGCTCAGAAAGCCCCCCCCAACATCCCTTACTGAGTGCCGAGTCCCAGGCTCCTCACCATGAATGACACCACCGACACGAAGATGAGGAAGTTGGAGACACGGGTGGAGAAGAGGGGCTCCCCCTTGCCTTCCGAGAGCAGCTGACACTTCTGCAGCGCCAGGTACATGAAAGCAAACACCATCCCATGGATCACTGCCTGTGAAGTGATCACACACACACACAGACAGACAGACAGGCACAAATTATAAGCGGTTTGGCTTCACTGGTTGCAGCTGATGAGTCATCGAGGTTGTGGCAACATGACACTGTGGTTTTGATGAGACAAGTAAATACCTGGCAGGCAGGCACATGGCACATCCTCACTGACAACCACATTTCAGGATGCAACACACACACACACACACACACACACACACACACACACACACACACATACACACATACACATACACACAAAACATACAAATCTATCGAGCTTCCAACGGAACCACCATTCATGGATGTCTCCCTTCAACTCAAAGAGCTTTGAAATTGGCCAGACGGAGAAGACACTCTCAAAGAACACCTATCAAAGTAGACACACAGAACAGACGTGGCATCAGACATCCAGAGCACTTTTCACACACTTAACAAGGCAATTCTAGGAGGCAGCCATTTCCATTTCATTTGGTTAGGATGTGGGTGACTTACCTGCGAATACGCAAAAACACATATGAAGACTAGCAAGCCGAGTAGCTTCATCAGAATCCCCAAATTCCATATGCCGCTGGCTGCCAAGAACAACAAATGTAAACATGCTGTAAACAACACAAGGCAAACATTACACATCCCCGTTTATATGCACATAAGGATTATTTATTAGGTTTTATAGACAATACCATTGGCCTTCTTCTGCTGGATCTGGGGCCAGAGAGCCATTGTGGCGTAGACTACAACAAACCAGAATGTCACCAGTGGCACAAAGTAATAAAACTGGTACGGCCTGTCCATGACCAAACACAGCACTACCACCAGGAAGTTAAGCCGGAACAGCACCTTGGGAAAAATAAAGATAAAGTACAGATAAAGATAAGCACTATCGTCATAGTAACCTTGGGCTATATAAAATTAAACCATAAACCATAATTAAACCACATAACCATGCTATGTCAGACAATATAAAAATAAGGCTACATAATCAGCCCATAAAGCAGCAGCCCAACAGCGTTTAATCCTTGACTTATAACTTCACACAACAGTTGAAAGCCTTGTACAGTGGCTTTCCAAATTCAAAATACATATACACATTTCATGCAAGCACTTCATACTGTCTGAGGCCGACATAAAGACATAGAGTAAATGCAATCAGAGTGTCCTCCCTGATCACCAACAGTTCAGCTACTGAAACAGAGAACAACATCTAAGTGGTATGAGAAGGCAAACACCCAGTGGCCTTCGGCCCCAGCCCACAGGCAGTACTGAAGGTCAATGCTCTCTCGCTGCTGTTACCTGGCACACTCTGTAGAGACCAAAGTCTCCCTTGAGCCAGAAAAAGGAGAAGTGTCCGTATCCCGTCTGGAAAAGGTACGCCGCCACAAGAACTCGCACATGCATGTAGACCGGCAGGAACTGGAAAGAGGCAAAGTAGAGTCAACAATGCATTCCTGTGTATAAGTAAAAGTATCTTTTGATCCCATGAGGGAAATTTGGTCTCTGCATTTATCCCAATCCGTGAATTAGTGAAACACACACACAGCACACAGTGAGGTAAAGCACACACTAACCCGGAGCAGTGAGCTGCCTGCTACAGCGGCGCTCGGGGAGCACTGAGGGGTTAGGTGTCTTGCTCAAGGGCACTCCAGCCGTGGATGTGGGCATGGGAGAGCAGTGCCCAACCACTTCCCCTGCCACATTTTTCCTACTGGTCGGGGATCGAACCGGCAACCCTTCGGTTACAAGCCCAAAGCCCTAACCAGTAGGCCACAGCTGCGCCAATATGTATAGCAGGCAGGGAAGACGAAGTGAGACGAACGGCAACAATAGTGAGAGGACAAACTCACAGCACTCGCTCCAGAGATGTGGTAGATTAGGATGACCAGCTGCATCCAGCCTTTCCACTCATCTGTTTGCTCTCTGTTCAGAAATTTCGTCTGCAATCAGATGAGAAAAAAAATGCTCAGACAACTAATAACTAGACAACGTCTTTTACGCTCTGATATTCAAAAGTAACTTCAGTGTCTTTCTGTGAATGCATTAGTATGCCCAGTTTTTTTTTTTTACATTATCCAGCACTGCATAGTAGAGATGTCTATAGGTTAGCCTACACAGACTTTTCATATATTGTGCATTTCACACGGTCTCTATAGAGAATGCATATATGTGAAAACCAGCTGTAGCTGACTTGAGAGAAGGAGGCCTACCTCTTTGCTGTTCTCGCTGTAGAAGATCCCCAGCACAAACATGTAGATGAGCGGGATGAAGAAGGTGGAGTGAGTGTAGAACTTCTGCTCCTTCATGAAGACGTCGGCGCGGTCGCACAAGTAGAAGTAAGCCATGATGAGGCCCATCTTGCACAAGGCCAACAGTGGGCCGCGGGAGTTGAGGGCAGCCGCCACCGCCGAGCCGGGCTTCTTCTTCTCCTCGCCGCACTCCACGTCGACAGGTGCCGGCGGACGGCTCTTGCGCTGGCGCCGGTAGCCGAGGACGTGGAGCGCCAGGAAGCCCGCAGCGCAGGCCAGGAAGGCTATGGCCGTCAGCTTCTGCAGGCCACTGGTGGCGGGGAGGGCCTGGCAGCAGGAGCCGTCGATGGGCCGGAGGACCTTGTTGCAGACAGCGTTCATCATCACCATCGCGCCCTGGTTGGGAGGATGGGAGGGAGTGGCGTGAGACAAGGTGTGCCATGTGAGTGTAACTGTGTGTGAATGTCTTAGCGAGTCTCTATGTACGAATGAGTGTGTGTGAGTGTGAGTGTGTATGTGTGTGTGTGTGTGTAGATCTGATGATACGATACATCACAATATTTGGGCCACTCTACAATATTATTGCAACTCCTTATGTTTTACGATACAGCCAGTATCGTGATTCAATTCTGCAATACATTACAATTTATTTCTAGTCATTTAGAGTCTGCAGCCATCTTGGCTAAAAATTGGTAAAATTGTCTCACAGTGTCAGATGCTCAGACAGACTCATACTAACTGTAATATACACTGTGACACATCAAGGGCACAACAGTGGCAGCCGGGAATTGAACCCACAACTTTTCTGGCTGCTGCATCCTTGGCCACTATGGCACCATCACAACTATGAATAATTCAATATTGTGATACTTTGTTCTGCAGCAATATAATATATAGTGCCAAAAAAACAATGCAATACTACAATACTTTATATAAGAGCAGTGGCAACATAAAAATGTTCTTAGATTAACTTATCTTTGTCTATATTCACCAAGTCACAGGAAACCATGTAAATAAGCCCTCCTACTCCCACACACACACACTACACACACACACACACAGTCACTGCTCCACTCCCGCCCACACACACATCTTCACTGTCATCACTCACATACATTACATACAACACACACACCAAAGGTATTTAAAACTTGTGACTCTCTCTACAGGTTGCCCGCTGATCATTAGTGGGGTGTAACTGTAGTTCTGCTGCTGCCTTCTGTAATCCACTACCATTTCCTTGGTTTTATTGATATTCAGTGTCAAGCTGTTAGATTGACACCACTGTGCCACCTCATCAACCTGATCCAAGTAGAACTGTTCATTGTTGTTACTAATCAGGCCCAAGATCACTGTGTCATCTGCAAACTTGATGATGGAGGTATGACTACTGTTGGCTTTGCAGTCATGTGTGTAGATGTTGTACAGCAGTGGACTCAAAACACAGCCTTGGGGAGCACCAGTGCTGATGGTTAATGAGTCAGATGTCAGACCCCCCACTCTAACCACTTGTGAACGGTTGGTGAGGAAGTCAAATATCCAGTGACACAGGGTGGTGTTCAGTCCTAAGGCCTTCATCTTTGTGACCAAGGTGAGAGGTACTATCGTGTTGAATGCTGAACTAAAGTCAATGAACAGCATCCTCACATAATTCCCATTCCCCTCCTCCAGGTGAGTTAAGGTTATTTCATCAGGAAGCTTCTCCAACACACATCCCCAACATACTTACAGCACACTGCCCCCCCCCCCCCAATACACAGCACATTGTCTCATGAGGAAGCTTCTCCAACACACATATTGCACACTGCCCTCTCCCCACATACACAGCACACTATCCCATCTCCCCTGTCATCCCCCCAACACACACACCAAGACCTCTGGCAGTTGGGTTAGCCCCTTGAGCCGTGGATCTGCCCAAGGTTTCTTCCTTGGTAAGGGAGTTTTTCCTTGCCCCTGTTGCTCTTGGGTGCTCCTTGTTGGTGCCCCCCACCCAATCCCAATCCTCCCCACCTTTTTTTATGCAGCCCTTGCCACTTAATCTACTAAACCCTCTTCTACTGCACTTTTTACCCCCATTAATGCACAAATAGGCTGACACCAGACATAATTTCACTGCATTTCTTACTTCCAGTAACTATATGCATGTGACAATAAACTTCCTTGTATCCTTGTACTCCTGCAAATACCCATAACTCTAACTCCACATCTTCCCTTGGCTCTTCTATCTACTCACAAACAAAGCGCCATTATAAATAGAACACCAACCACATCTCCGGTGCCCTCGGGCACGTGCAAGCCGTCGTCAGACTGGGCGACCGTTTCCATGGCAGCTTGCCGGGAGGCCTTCAGAAAGCGGATCCTGGCCTTAGCGTTCTTCTTGCTGCTGTTGAGGGCGCTCACCGCCGCCTCGTTATACATGTCGATCTGCTCGTTGGTGATCATCTTATGGGTCTCGCTCAGCAGCTCCTCAGAGACAGGATCTGGAACACGGCATTAACTATTATAAACAACTGTTATACACGAAGGGAGAAGACCAATGGAGGACCATATCCACTTCTGTAAGAAACTGCATCCACTCAAAAAAAAAAAAAAAAACAAGATAAATAGGCCTCTTGCCTACCTTGCAAAACCCAGTAGACCTCGGTGTCCACAGCTAGGGTCTCCAGCAATGGTGCTATGGCCGTGATGTTGGCTTTGTAGTGGAGCACGGTTTCGCTGCTGCCGCTGTGGAGTTTGATGGACCACTACACAGACAGACCACATAATGATCAGGGTGATGGTATTTCAAAGCCTGGGAAGGCTTTTCAGCCAGCACATAAACTTCCAGAGGACCATAATTTGTGTTGTAGTGTCTATTGTTTTAGTGGTCCTGTTTTGCACCTAGTGAATGAGTGTATTCCAATGCTGAAGATTTTTATGTGCGTGTCAAAATTAAATATAGATATGTAGTGTCAGAATGAACACAAAAGGAGCAGAATGATGCTGTTACACTGATGCTCCACCGGAAATACACTGCTGTCTGAAAAGCCTTCCGTGGCATATAGTCTTTCACTCACCGTTGCGGCACCCATTATGATGACATCTGGTTTTGCAGACATCTGCAAAAAAAAAAAAAAAAACATTGTCAGATCTAGCAGTCTCTAAAATACAACGGGCCCCAATTTGAAGTCTAACTAAAGCTTGCTTAATAATGAAGCAAAATCTAATTTAATGTAATACCACAAGATAGGTCCTAAGCACAAACAACGGTGGGTCAGCTAAAAGCTCTCACACCACATGATGCTGTTAGTTCGTGAGTAGAGAACTTTGCACTTTACCCAGAATTTATATCAGGGCTCCACTGTGTAACTGCATCACACACAAATGAAATAAAGAGAATTATTAAGATATTGTCCGCACCTCTATATATGCTTGAAGATGTTCCTTCAGAGAGTTGTTCACTTCTGTGTACCAAAAGAAATTCTGCAAAGGAAGTAGATAGATAGATAGATAGATAGATAGATAGATACTTTATTGATCCCCAAGGGGAAATTCAAGGTCTCAGTAGCATACAGACATCACACACAACATGCACTAACAGCAGAAAAAGTAATATAAGTATATAATATAAAAAACAACTAAGCAATAAGGACAGTAGAAGATAAAGAACATACAAATTATACTAAATAACACTAAATCTAAATCAAGTCTTAAACAGTATCCACATAGTGTGCTTAGGGGTGATTAAGCATTAGGTGCTTGCAATGACTGAGGCAGGGACTGAGCCTGTGATTCTCTGTACATAGTAAGGTAAGGTGCTCTATGAGAGTGAGACTTAATCATCTATGGGCTATTTTTACCTTCCTTGCTATTATTTTTTGCAGGCTTAGGAAATAGATTAAAGCAAGTACAGGAAATGTTGCCTGTGTACACAAATTTGAGGATCATTATGCAAATTACAAGCTCACCACATTGAGTGAGGAGGCCCGATCTTCGAAGGGGATATTTTCATGCTGGTGAGAGAGAGAAAGAGAGAGCGATGGAGAGATTTCAGGAACTGAAAAGATTTTCTTTTGCACAATGTAATGGCAAATACACTGTGTATACTTAGAGGGAGAATGTAACTTATGACTGCAAATTATCTTATTTTTCCATATTCAAAGGTCAAAGATATTCAGAAACATAATAAGCCATGTAAATGTAAACGTGTCAGTCAGGACCAACCTTAATTCCTTCGTTTCTGTAGTCAGGGTAAATAATTTTGACATAGGAATAAAAAAGTTGCCGAATTCTGGAGTCACCAATAAATGCCACACTCTTGTGGCTGAGGCAAAACTTGGCTTCACTGCAAAATAAAAAACCTTGTGATTAAACCTGAAACGAGTGAATGTTCTGTAAACTAAAGCCTACAAGACTCAAAAAGGGAACTGAAGTTTACCCTGACTAGTTTAGAAATAGGCTAGGCGTTTCCTAAACCAGACCGGTGGTCTGCGACCACCACTGACTTACGTGCTTTTGTACTTGTGCATCATACAGCCATAAGGCTGCCACACGTTCTCCCCCAAAAACCGACCGCTTGACAGCAGCCACTCACATGTGTCTCCACCTATGGGAAGAACCAACAAATATCAAATGATCTACATTAACATCCCAATGTTGCCTTTATTTCATCTGTCAGTAATGCGAAATTGGAACACATAGCCAACAAGAACCTTGAGAGAACTGCTACTGGATAATGCACTAAATAAGTTTGGCAAAAGATAATTTGACCACTACCTCCCTTAGCATTTGTGACGGTCTTGACAGAACCGAACACAACACATCTTAATTTCAGCCAAACTTAATGATCAGAATGTCACATAGCAACTAGCTTTTCGAAAACACCAACAAAATATTTGAAAGATCACAACCCTAGGGTGGAATGCATTCGCGAGAGGTTATTTTTGCCCATGAACAATAGGATCAGGCCATACCAAAGATCCTTGATTACTAGCTCCGCTTTAACCCTCTCTGGCCATACCTGTCTGGTTAGATTGAGGTTGCTGCTTGAAACCAAACAGGACACATTTTGCCTGTCATGAAGCTGCACTGTTGCAGGACCTGATAGCTGTGTAGCAAATTATAATCTCTGTGTCGTCGCTAGCATTTTAGCAGATACCCTACCCTTGGATTTAACAGAATGGGTTCATTATTTCCCTTTCTTTTCAACTTAACTTAGCTGGCTTATCAAACGTGAACGAGACAAGCTACTGAGTAAATGAACGGCTAGACAGCTCAACGTTCACGTTACAGTGCTGTAGAACTGATAATCTACTTTTCGAACACTACAAGACCACGGAAACACTGGTATTGATATTGTCAGTGACAGCAGGCTACTGATCTTGGTTAACATTAGATAACAGTTAGCAAGTTACAGCCAGCTACAGCTTGTTGTGGTAGCTAACATTAGCGACTCAACTGCATGAACGATGTAAACACGGATGACGACCGAAATCCACCTGCAGTAACTAGCAGCTAGCATCTATCCTGCCAAACGGCGTGTTTCATGGTGAAGTTAAACAGAAATCAAACAGCAGGTCATGCAATTATGTTCAGGCAGTTATGTTCATTTTGACAAAAAACAAGGACTATCAGATCCCGAAACTCGATTTTTTCTTGATGAATTACTCGCTAGCAGACAGCTCATTTTAACATTAGCTGGCACGAAGCAGCTAGCTTGCTATCGCTGCATGTAACGATAGCAGCTGCCTGGCCGGACTTCATAGCCTTAATTAGAGCAGCACACTTACCTCCATAGTACCGCGATGCAGAGTGAAATGCGATAAGAAGAACGACAGCGGTAAACGAGAGTAACTTTGCATTTTTAATACTAAAATACTGATTTATTTCTCGTTTGCCCAGGCTGTAGGCCAGGACCGCCATCTTGGCTCCTCCATGACAACAAGCAGATAGACGATCAACAGTAGCGGAGTACTCGAACTGACAGCACACCGTCTCGGTGGTTGGGCGCATAGCTGGGTCTGTCATTTCGTCTGCTGCTCCTAGTGCATTGGCTGCCTCACCGGGGCCAGCTTCTTCAGCATGTTCTTCAGGTACAATGAGAGGCTCTTCATCCATTACTAAAACTAAAACTACGTGTATGTATGGAATTTGAGAATGTAGATCGTGGAGGTAGCCTGTACGGAATAGCGTGTGGGTGTGTAATGTTTTTCTATGTCACCTGAGATTGCTTTTGAAATGCCGTAAGTCCTGTCGAACAAGAAAAACAGCTTTCTTTGTTGTTCGAAGCAGCTGTGCTTATTGTAGAATCTAATGTTATAGGCCGGTAAGGAGCACAACACAAGTTCTATATTTCTAATGTACGAAAAAAGCCTATCATTCAAACACACACGTTGAAACCCACAGCAGACAGTCTGCCCTAGTCCTTCCCGGAAGAAAGGAGCGGTCTATGCATGGATAAGTAACATTAGATAGCCTACGTTTGATTACGCCTGATATGCCTGCCAAAACAACATCAGCAAACTTCAACCACAAAGAATCTTGGTCCTTTAACTTTCCTTAGTAGGCTACTAGGCTATGGACCCTTTTAAGAGAGTTCCATTATCAGCATAGTTGGCTCCACAAGAATTCCTTTTTAACATTCCATATGTTATCTTAATGCAGAGGAAGTAGATTGGGGCCCAAATAGAACGTTCAAGTATTGTTTTTGTTTTTATTGTTGAAAGGGTCTATAGAGAGTTCTTGAGATGTCAACTCAACGTATGTACTCCCAATCATCCGTAAATCGATCTAAAGTGCATTTTACTCCGGATAATTCCTTTAACAACAAACTCAGCTTCACTGCTGCAAACAAAGTTGGCTATATGCTTCGCCATATAACGAACCAGCTAGCCTTGTGATAACAAAATCTTTACCTTTTGTTTAGTCCACTGAAAGTTATCCACATATCAAACGATTAAACACAGTTATGGAGGAATTGTTTTGGGGAAGCAGTTGCACTATATCCCACTTTTGCTGCCTTTAAGCCACTCTAAGACTGAGCAGCAGAAAAGTCATAGTCGATACATAGTTTATTATTATAATTAGGCTATTGATAGCCTACTATTACAAAGGAATGTAAATCTGAGTCTGAAATGTTGGCTACAAACAGTCTATACTGCTGTAACTGCACTGCTGCTATTATTAATTGTTAAAGGTGTGATTTGTAGGATTGTTACCGAACGTTCTGTAGGCCAAAATCAAAACACTGGTGAACGTTCTCAAGACTACCAGACGCGAGCCTCTTCTGGGTTGCCAGATGTAATGAAGACTTAGCTAATAACGTTAGTTGACCTGCAGCTGCTTTAAAGTTTCTCCAACTATGACCCAGCTACACATTACGAAACAGTGAAAACAAAAATACCTCTCTAACCAACGTGAACATATTTAGCTGAAGTTAGCGATGCAGATGAAGTTTAGCCTAGGCTACCTGTTGTGGAGAAATATGGCCAGCTCTGGCGTCAGACTTGATATTCTTCGCTTGATCTAAGACGCCACCATCTCAGGAAGCTCCTCCGATGTCCACTTAGGCCTAATTTGTTTCTTGTTTTAATTTTGGAAATTTTCCTGCCTCTCGTGAGGCGTTCATGACTACAACTGACAGCTGTTGACAGTTGGCCTTTGCTAATTTGGCAACCCAAATAGGAGGACGCCAGCTAGCCCATTATTAATCGCTTATTCTAGAATTAATCGCTCAAAAACATAAACTAAAAAATTCCAAGAGATTCACTCGCAACTCATTTTTTTCATGGGTTTTACGGGGTTTTACTGTATGGGTTAGAGTAATGTTGTCAAATAAGCCATTACTTCAATTAGTGGTGTTTCCTTACTCTCTGACAACATATGGTGATCATTTTTGGAATGGTTACAGTTTATTTTCCATTATTTCCTACATACTGGACCTTTAACTTCTGGGAACTATTTGAGGCTTCCATTAGCTGCCATTGTTGGAAAAAAATGGAACATTAGCGTCAATGGAGTTGTAGCAACTCTACCTTTATATGGCTCTGGTATTTGGGACAAAATATTATAGGAGTCTAGGAATACTGTAGTATTTTGAGACATACTATAATAGGCTACTATAAGACTAGGCTACTAATAGCGGCTATAGAATATTATAGAGGTAGGCCTATTACAGAACATCACAGAATGTTATGTTCTGTAGGCCTAATAGGCTAGGCTACCTCTATAATATCCTATAGCCCAGGGGTCTCAAACTCAAATGAGCTGGGGGCCACTTCTGCCAATGTCATCTGATTGGAGGGCCACATCAGTGTTAAAGAATAATAATAATAATAAAAAAGAACGGCTATTTCCTAAAATGCAATGTTTTTTTTTCAAATACTGTATTTTCAAACACAAGACTACAAACAGAAAGTGCAAGTCTTTTTATCTATTTTTAGACACCTGTGCTAGCAACCTTAGCTTATAAATAAAATAATGATAAAATAAATATTAATACAAATTATAAAAACAAACATAAAAACATGTAGGGCTATGTGTGCGTTTCACACCAAATAAAAATATTTTTAAACCTGGCAAACCAGTGGGGTATAGCCTAGGCTACTACGAATCTCGATTAATGGGTTAGCGAGGTATGTTGCGCTCAAAGCCAGGGTATGCTGTGACACGAAAGTGGATCTGTTTTAGTGTCGCTATATCACCATGGTATCTTATGCTGTCAACCAAACCTGGGGGGTATTCCATCAACCTCTAAAGCCAAACCTGGGGGGTATTCCATCAACCTCGCTAAAGGCCAAACTTGGCTTATTTCGATAAGTCTCGGTAATTTTAGTGAGAATTCCGTTCCATTAATGAGGTTAACGTGAATCCCAGGTAACCATGGGAATTTATGCCACAGAACTAACCTGCTCTAGCCTAGTAATCTAGACGTGCCCCTAGCGGCTGCCAGGGCTAGTCTAGCAACTCTCGGCTTGTGAGCTCCAGAAATCGAAACTCAGTCAGGCCAATGAAATATTGTATAGAGTTGTTAGGTGGGCTTAACCAAAGTCATATACCAGCCATATACCAACGTTTTATGGGCACTCATCGGGCACAGTCTTTGGGTCGAACTGCGCGTGCGCAAGGCTTCACGACACCAATCTTGCTCCAGCGGCGAGATCACAACAAATTATTGGCACGATGTCTTCACAACACACCATATGATTGGCTCAATGTATTCACATGTCGACGGTTTGCCGAGGAAGGGGTGGGATATGTGTAGACAACGGCCATATTGGCGTGACAAACTAGCCCCATGCATTTCTATGGAGTATTTTTTGAGTGCTGTGTCTCCTCATTAGAAAGTCTCTGGCTTAACCAAGCGCGCCGGAAGCACCGGTGCAGGGGCAGTTGTTGACCACAACACCGACACGGCATCGCATTGATTAGAGCAGTGGTTCCCAAATGGGGGTACGTGAAGGCCCTCCAGGGGGTACGTGAGATTTTAACCCTTCGAAGCCGATTGATGCAAAGTGCGTCAAAAAACACACCCTTTCTTCTCTGTTACATTGCTCCGCAACTGTTCATAGCAGCGAGAAGCCTTTATCCTGTGACAGAGCAGAAGTAGGGCTTTCCAACGAGACCACGCACTTGTCTGTACGTTAAAGTATGAAGATTAAAAAAAAAAACATGAAATTAAATCAAATTGCATCATATTTTCAGTCTCTGCGTTCACCTGCGCACCCACTCTCGTTTGAATTACTCGCGAACCCGTGAACGCATAGATATGGCAAGCATATCAGATGAAAGAGGAGACACATGGCTATCCATTGTTACCAAGTATGTCGATCCTTCTGGCTTGTGAAAACAGACAAAGTGACTGCAAAATAATAACGTCATGTACAAAACCCAACTGCACACCCATTACTCTCGTTTGAATTACTCGCGGACCTGTCATCGCATAGATATGCCACGCATGTCAGATGAAAGAGGAGACACAGAGCTATCATTTGATACCAAGTACATCCTTCTGGGATATAAAACAGACGAAGTGACCGCAAAATAATAACTTAATATAGCTCGACTTACCTCACGTTTTTCTCTGTTTTTGTGGCAAAGCATGTTTATAATCCAACGCTATTGAGTGTTTCTCTATGGCAAATAATGTTCATAATCCGGTTTTGAGATCCTAGCAAATTCCTGCATGGTATTGGTATATCAAGGCTCACATTGCATCCCAATTTGTTCGACAAAGAAACACCTTTTTTGCCTTTACTTCATGGCAATGCAGTAAAAAGTTGTAGAGAATCATGAGTGCAGACAGGCACACACGTAAACTCGGGTCAGATCAGTTCGTGTTACAAGTATGGAGCGCAGAAAGGTAATTTTTAATCACTAATTAATGTATAACATGATTACAGTCAAACACAAAGGGAACAGGCACAGTTGGGTAACTAATTCTAGTGTCGTTTTCTTACGGGGATAAACAGTGACAGGTTACCGGGGACCTTTTACGCTAACCTTCAAAAATGTAGCAAGTAGGTTACGTGCAGATCTTTTCATCACAGTCATTAACAAGGCTTGGCTGCGTGCACAGGACAGAAAATGGAGATTGTGATTATTATTATTGTAGACTATAGACTACCTCCTTTATTCCTTGAATGGAAATTCAGTCTATGCCGGTGTGTCTGTGTCTGTCAATATCAGGCGCAGTTTATTTTAGCAGATTATTCATTTAGAACTTGTAGCCTAGACTAAATCACTCTGTGCGTAAAAAGACGCTACTTGCAGTCCAATCAGCTTGAATGAAACCACAGCACCTAACCACGCACCTTAAAAATTATTATTAGACTATCTTATATCGTAATATCCCACGTGAAACGTGCGTGAATAGTTGGCCTCTGGAATTTTCAAAATGGTCTCGGGGAACCCAGCACGAAACCAGATTTGTCTTTCTTTTTTTTTGCACCCCCACTTTCAAACTCGTTCCGGCGCCGCTGGGCTTAACATAATGACTGATGGCAGAGTTGCACAGTTTGGCTTGAATTCCCTGCTACTTGAAAACAAATAAAATGGATGTTGCTGTTGGCGAACAGTGTGACACGAGTTAAGCTTTTATTAAGTTGGCAAACATTAACTAGCTCTGCTGGTGGGAAACGCATGGGACTCCGCTGCCGCTGTCCCATTGCGTGCAGAAGGAATTTGAAAGACAACTGATTATCCCGCTCCTCTGACTGAGCACTGCGAACGGTGAGTGCCCAGACCATGTGGGTCTGGCTCGTCAGGCTAAACCTGCTCCGTAGCAGGTTAACTTTCAAGCTAAATTAAGCTGTGTTGCAAAAAAAAAAACAATCTGTCGGAAAACGAGTCCAAAAAGATGGTTCCTTCAACCTGTGCTCTCGTCACCTGTAGCCTACAATTTCAAAAATAGAAGTAGGCCTATAGACATGTTTTTTCCGACAGTGCACCAAGCATGGATTTACACATTCACTAGCTTCAAAGAATGTATGAAGATTATACGATTAAAAATGTTTTAACTTCACATGCGTGTGGTTCTAGGAATCATCTACATCACACACATTAACGATCGGTGGTGGTGTAACGTGCAACGAGACGGCATAGGAAAGGAATTACATTCTTGCGTGTTCGCAGGTTTGCTTCCCATAAGTATTAAGGCTACATTGTTTATCACCTTGATAATGGCATTTTTAGTTATAATCTTTGATGAAAGACATATGTCTACTGCTGATAAAGGGTCATGCACATTTGGTAGGCTGTCCTGTGACAGCTTTGCAGTGGGCTATATTATAGCCTATCTGATGCAAGCCAAAGTATAATTATTCTGTAGCCTAAGCAGCTAATAATTAAAACTGTTTCATGTGTCGACGATTGTTCATGAATGTCAAATCAACTGTGTGCTACACAGATTAAATACTAGGCATACATCGAATTGAAAGCCATTGCATTTCAGATAATTTTATTTCAAACACTTTGGGACTTATGGGAGACAATAGGCTATTATGTTGATAATAATTTATTTTATGACCACCTACAACTAGACAATAATTTGGAGTGAACTCTTTTAATATAAGAACATAGGCTATAGATAGTTTTGAATATGAATATAAGTTGTTTTTGAGTTTATACTATTTATTCATTCACTCGTTCAAGCATACACTGTATAGTGTATGTGTTCAAGAGTGAAGCCAATCAAACTCGCAATTTATTTCAAACCATTAGCATTGCTGTTTTAAATGTAGGCCTATGCTTTTATTCTCCAATTTCCAGACACCCAAGTCTCCCAGAAGTTCCGGGAATCTCCCGCATATTGATAGCGGCTCCCTGACGCCCGCAAATTAGATAAAATCTCCCGGAATCTAGAGTGAGCGATCAAGAGCGTGCACCCGAGACCGCGTGTGTGAGCGTAGCGCGCACACGACGGGAGAGAGATAGAGCTGGTGGTGTATGCCTGAGCGCATCCAAGACAGAGAGCATCCTGATTGGCCTGTTTCGCTAAATCAACCAATCAGTTTTCAGTGTAGGCGGGCTTTTATCTTTTTCTCCCGAACTTAATTAATCAGTTCAGTGCATAGGAACAGGAGCGTCATAACAGAGGCAGTGCCTCAAAAAAAGGAAAATGTAAGACCCAAGGCTACCCTTCTATCATACGAGTAAAAAATAATGATAGGCCTAGTCTTGCACGCTGCACTGTTTGTAACAGTGACTTTAGCATTGCCCATGGCGGGTTAAATGATTGCAAAAGACATGTTGAAGTGAGTTTAACAAGTGTCAATTCATGTGCATATTATTCAGGCCTATAGCCTACTAGATGGCTAGTTGCCAAGGCTACATGAAAAGACCAAACTACCAAAATCTACATATTTTCACAATTTCTATCTATAGGCCTTCCTTATTTGTTGGGATGTCTGAATTTCTGTAGGCAATCAATTTTTTTTCTCTCGATGTTAAATTTGATGACTTTCGATGAAAATCCTGTAGATGGCGCTTGCCTATCGAACAGAAATGGTCTAGTATTGTCTTCATTTTACGACATATATCGTCTTTTCGTCAATCTACTGTTTTGGTCTACTTTTCTACCTCGTGCACGAGCAGAGATGAAGCTGAACTAAATTTCTATCCTTAAGGGTTAACATCATTTGTAAATGATAACATTCCTTTTTTAATTCACATTTTACAAAGCGTCCCAACTTTTTCGGAATTCGGGCCTAGTAATCAAAATTCTCATACAAAGTAGTGGGGTCACCATATCTTGATCTTCTATGTGATCATCCAGATGCTGGAATTTGACATACTCTGTCTGAATAGCTAAATAAATTTAAGAAATAAGCATTTACACTTTTACCCATTACCCATAACCCATTACACTTAAACAATGCCAATTAGATGATACCTAAAGAAAGTTTTAGTTTTAGCCTAATGGTAGCTTTAAGGGGATTGTAAATTAAGTATCAATTATTTGAATCCAAGATGTAAACTGAGTTATTAAAGAGCAAAGTAAAAGAATGGGCCATGGTCTGAAATTTTTGAGGAGTTTTTAAAGAGTTTTTCTTGCTCTCAGGCGCCATCTTCAGTACAGTAGGCTCAGAACATTTTCTTTGGCATTTCATAGTTTGTCCAATAAGTGGCTGTATTGTACTCCTAGTTTTAAAGTATAATAACCGTTGTAATTAATTGAGGTTAGAGAAAAGTTTTCAAATCAATGTCATGTCCTTGGTAAAGCTACTTTATTCATTTCCGTCCTCACCATTTGCTGGATAACAAGGACATCATTTATTTAAAATATTTAATTGTCATCTATGGGTTCAGCCATTAGTTAAATCTGGAAATATACAGAATGCCTGGAGAGGTTGCAATTTTTGGCTTTTTTTATTTCATGCAAAAGCAAGAATGTGACGTTGGAAGTACATGGATGAAAGATTAGAAAGAAAAATCTGCAAAAGAATGGACCTTGCCTTTGATTCATGAAATTAAATTTTCACTCTTGTTTGTAAGCCAGTAATGCACACACATTTTTATCCTCTTTAGCCATTCTCCTTTTGTTTTGTTCAAGGGAGTAGTTTCTCAGTACCATCTCAGTAAAACTCTCTCAGTACCATCTCAGTAAGTACACAGATATTTTACATTTCATGCCGATCACTTTGCATGTAAATATATTAAAGCACTTAAGTCATGGCATGTTGTGTTTTGGAACATTGGACATGCTTTATTTCAGAACTTTTCACAATTTATTTAAACATCTCACATATACAAAATAGGTACAATAAACTTTGTAGTTTGTTTTGAGAAAGAGAGAGGCTTGCTAAACCCATTCAAATGGACGAAATGTGCTGTGAACATAAAGACTAGGGGGGACTGAAGAATTGCAATATCTTGAAATGAAACAGAACTAAATAGAAACAAAACAAAACAAAAATTAAAACCAAAAAAGGTCGAAACAAAAATAAACCAAACAGGTTAAAACCAGACAAACATCAGGTTTAGAATTAGTCCACCTGCTTAAAGTGGGAGGTTATCGGAAAGACCTCTGCAAGACTCCTCAGACACAATACAAAGTAATCCAGTAAAAGTGGTTCTCTCCACAGCTGCATAGCACCATAGATCACCGCTTCAAGTATTGGAGCACCTTCGATACAGGACAGAACTTGAAGCCTTAACACTTATGACATCTTAAATGTGGATCAGGTTTTTGTAATATTATTTTCTTGAACATAAGCATGAGGTAGTTTTAAACCTTGTTTTTGAAAATTGTGGTTTTAAACCTCCTCTTTGGAAGATATACAAAGACCACAAAGTGATGCATACTTTCATTGTTTTTATTACATTTATTTTTTACAAAATGATGACATGTCCCACAACATGATGTTTTCCTGCGTCTCTTTGGGCTTCTGTATTAATTTGAATTGTGCAACGCTTCCATTTAGTCCGTTGGTCCTCTCCGATAGGGCCCAGCTTAAGCAAGTGGATGTGCAGAGGAAATCAGCATTCGGTATAAAAAACGACACAGACAGAAGGGCAGAGATTGTTTCTTTTTTTCTTTCTTTCTCTCTTTTTTTTTGGTTTAATTTATCATGAGTCTATTCATTTGAAACAGACTGGGCCAATGTCCAAACCAAATTCTTGGTCAGCGCCACCAATGTCCAAAGGTGCAATGTCGAGGATGGGAAGACGAGATGGTTTATTCGTTCTGTATTCAATGACTGTCTTGCTCCATTGGCCAGTGTGTCTCTGCAAGGGGGGAGGATGAAAGAAGAAATTGGTTAGTGTGGAGACAATAAATGCAGACAAAATTTGACATGAAAGCTGTGTAATTCTTTCTCAACATTATGGACTGCACAATATGATTGTGAATGCTGGTCAGTATTAATAAGCTCTTTTGATTCATAGGTTTCTGTCTCTGACGTTTCTTTGAGAGAAAGACATGGCCCTACGCTATGGCAGCATTCCATTATCCAATATTCATTAATTTCATGCCTCGAGTCTGTAGCAGGTGACAGCTGACAGACTTGAACTAAAATATGTCTTTGAGAAATATATGATGGAACACCACTACAATGAATCCACTGTTTGTGTAGAATGGAGCTGTACTTTTAACAGTGATAGAATCGCCATAAAAAAAATAAAAATAAAAAATTTGAAAAGGGAAACGTACGGTGCAGCCATCCTCCAACACGTTGAAAGTGAAGCGGCTGTTGCCCTCTGCCCTCAGCTCCACGTCGTTGGAGCCCTGCAGCAGGACGGCCTTCCTCAGGTTGCCGTTCTCGGCGTCCATGTAGGCGACGCTGTTCTTGCAGTGGTAGGTGATGTTCTGAACAGCCTGGTTGGCCAGGAGGCGCATGAAGGCCAGCTGAGTGGCCATGGTCTGTGTGCTCATGGTCTCATCATTGTATGTGAACTGGAGACAAGAAAAGGAAACACGAAAGCAAACATATTAGTACATATCCAACGTATACAGTGAAACTGACCATATCTCATGACAGATATAGCTGATTTTAGTATTTGGCTGAATTTACCTCAGTACCACCATTGATGGTCTCTCCGAACCAGGTGTGCTTCTTCTCCTGGGAGCTTCTGTACCAGTTCTTGCGGGCAATGCTCTCGGGGTGAGCGTAGATGCAGGTCTGTCCAGTGGAGAAGTCACAGAAGGCCTTGATGGCATCCATGGTGCAGCCCTGGTTGGGGTCGATCCAGTAGAAGCCTGCACAGAGAAACCAAAGGTGAGAAAGATTTGTTGATTTGTTGTTTGCTTAAAAATCTTTCATTCAAAGACACTATATATATATATATATATATATATATATATATATATATATATATATATATATATATATATATATATGTATATATATAATATATATCTGTTTAAAATTTGATAGTATTATAATAGTAGTATATTGTGAGGTAATTCAGTGTAAAAGTTCACATACCACTGCTCCAGTCTGGGTGACTGAGCTTGATGTCACGGCAGGTGCGGGCTGGGTTCTTCTTGGAGCCCTCGGGAGAGAGCAGGCTATCGATCTGGGTGTTCAGAGACTTCAGGGTGGCATCCACCTCGTAGTCCTTGGCCCTGAGGGCGGCCTGGTCAGCAGCGTACTCGTCAAAGCCACCAGAGACGTCATAAGAGCCACCAGCGGGACCAGGGGGTCCAGGCAGACCGGGAGATCCGGGAGGACCCTGCAATCAGACAACACCATGACCTTAGTGGAACAAGTTCCCTATGCTTTACGCTTCACGTTATATCTGACTGAAATGTGTATGAGCCTAAGGATCTTTCATTGGGGGATTCCCCATCTGCTAAACAGATATGTGTTTCTATACACCCGGTTACTAATATATTAGATCAGTCAAACAGTTGATTTCAGCTATCTACTTTCAGATATGTTTTATAGTCAAATATTATATTTGAACTTACAGCAGGTCCAAGATGTCCTTGGGGACCACGGTGACCGACGGGTCCAACAGGGCCGTGGGATCCAGCTCTTCCATCCTTGCCAGAAGGTCCAGCAGGACCAGCGGGGCCCTAAAAAGCAACACCACAGAGGGTATGACAGGTTGTTGACAATCTTATGGACCAGCACTGTAGTTCAGTTTTTTTTTATTGAAAAAGAATATTCTGGAATCTGGGCTACTTACTCTGGGACCAGAATGTCCAGTGGCACCAGCGGGACCAGAGTCACCAGGAGGACCCTAGCAAGAAGACATAACACAATGTTTTGATAGCGTATAATAACAAGGCATATGGGTGAAATGACTGTATTACATAATAAAATGACACAAACGTCTGAGAGTTGGATATAAAGATGGAGGAGCAGTGTTAGTCGCTAACAAGACAAGTAGCTTGGCTCTACGCCTACACTACACAAAAATGAAAAGTGCATCATGGGGTCTGATTCTAATTATGGTACACTACACTTCCATAAACAGATAAAGTCTTCCAGAAGTTGTAGATGGAGCCTTGATTTTCACTCACATTGGGTCCAGGCATTCCCTGGAGACCAGGGTGTCCACGCAGTCCCTTCATGCCTCTGTCTCCCTTGTCTCCAGCACCTCCCTTCTCACCACGAGCTCCAGCAGGGCCCTAGAACAGCGGGAGAGAGAGAGAGAGATAATGAGGAGAGATTAATTCAGAGATTCAAGATTCATTTATTGTTACATCTCATTATATTTGTACAAAGAGAATACAATTCTTGAGTTTCAGCTCCTGATTCTGCGGTGTGTACTTACAGATTGGCCTCTGGCACCAGCAGGTCCGACAGCTCCAGCAGCTCCAACGGGTCCCTAAAGGAGAAAATGTTTAAATAAACATAATCACCTCAAATGCAAATTACAGACCGTGTGTTAGCAATCACTGCAAAGCTATTTAAAGTGAGGATTTAAAGAAATTAAATTGAATGTATGACTGTAACAAGTTAGAAATTGGTGGAGATGACCAGCTGTCTTTTAAGAGTTTGGTGGTATTTCTGTAAAAAAAAAATAAAAGAAGAAGTTGATTGGACCACTTACACCCTCACCACGGTTTCCGGGTCTGCCAACAGCGCCGGCAGGTCCAGCAGGTCCAGGGTTACCAGGAAGGCCAGCAGGTCCATTAGAGCCGGGCTCACCACGGTCACCCTGGCACAAGAGAAAGACAAAGCCTTATGTGTGGTGTTGTAGAAATGCCCCTAGTTTTGGGTATCAGGTCTAACTTGGCAGATCTAGGAAGATGTGAATTTATAGGTATCTTTGTTTGACAGCAGTAAATCTATCCTAAAATCTAAAAGACTAGATTATAAATATAATTCTTATGAAGGAAACAATGATCATTGTGCCATGATAATTATAGTTTGTTCCAGATCATTTACTTTACAAATTCCTCAATTCCTGTTGTAGATGAGGCACCTAGAATAGTTTAGGAATCAAATTTTTTGTGTTCATGTGCACTGCAAAAAAAAAATTGTGTCTAATCATAACCTAATCAAGTCATCTGGTTGAGTTTAGTTCATGCATGGGTACTAAACTAGACAACACATATTAACATCTTTATCTTTTTTTAAATGTGGCTGACACTTTTTTACATTCCCGGAGCAACTCGGGGTTAAGTGCCTTGCTCAAGGTGCACAATGGTGGAAGTCGGGAATTGAACCGACAACTTTTCAGGCTACTGCATGCAAACCCAGCTCGTCATCCACTAACTCTATCAAATCAAAAAGATGACTTGAGTGGGTTGTGTTGGCTGCGCTTCCCTTACTTACAGAGGGTGATTGGGTATAGAGATGTTCAGTGTGTATCATGATGGAAAGTATGTGTGAGCATAAAGCCAGGTTGGTTTGCTTCTCCCACCAAACACTGAGCCAAAAACGTTACCTTGAATCCAGCAGCACCAGGACGGCCAGGAGGTCCATCGTTACCAGGGTTACCCTATAAAATGGACAGAGATACAATATTAGATGCACAGTGTCAAACAACCAACCAGCTGAAATGGAATGGTATCCATCACCAACTGCCTTTCAGTAACTGAAGAGGGATTTTGGCTTTGGTTACGCCTATCTGCTCGCCTATCTGCACATTAAATATTATTAGGATGTGTGATGATTTCTCACCTCACGTCCAGCCTCTCCTTGGGGACCGGTCATACCAGGCATGCCCAAGTTACCAGGAGGACCACGAGGTCCAGGAGCACCAGCAGGTCCAAGTCTTCCAGGCTCACCCTGTTCACACAAAGTTACCAGGTCAATAATTCAGCATCATCAAAGGCTAAGTAATTTGCGAACTCACAGCTTAAATGATGTGATAGAGTGAATACTCACAAGACCACCAGCCATACCAGGAAGACCACGCTCGCCTCTTGCTCCGGGAAGACCACTGAATCCCTGAGATCCAAGCTGACCCTGAGGTCCAGGGGTACCGGGGGCACCCTATCAGGAAGCAAAGGTAAGAGTATACCATGTCATTTCAAAGGTAATAAGTGTGATCTGTGAAAGTCTGAGGACTGCTGGACTAAAGTGTTCCATAGTATGGCCCTATCCTATTAAATGAATATGACAAGACTGAATGTCACACAAAACGAATTATCTCTGTCACCACTGGTGAATATGCTTCCGTTTTTCAGACTGACATGGAACATATCATCATGTTAATATATGTTGATCAGTGCTTATTCTTACAGCGGGACCAGACTCTCCAGGGGATCCCTTGTCTCCAGCAAGACCAGCAGGTCCGATCATGCCATTCTCTCCAGGGGGCCCAGCAGATCCAGCATCACCACGGGCACCGCGAGGGCCATCCTTTCCAGCAGCTCCAGTGGGTCCAGGAGGTCCAACAATACCCTTTGTGTTACATTACATTACATTACATTACATTACATTACATGTGGCTGACGCATTTTTAAACAAAGTGACTAACAACATGGTAAACATTTTAAGCTTTTTTAAAGCAATTCTCTCAACAATTCTAGGACAATTAAAAAAAAAGGTAGAGTATAATAGGAATAAGTGCATCAGTGGGTGCTGTTTTTAAACAGACGAGTTATACAGATAAAGAGAGGAAATTACTGTGGAGTCTTAACTTCCTCTAGGTAGGTGAGTATTACCAAATAGACTCTTTATGGACTCCATGAGCTTTTGACATTCTATGTTTCACTATGTTGTCTTCTGACTTGTCCATTGGCATAATGAGTCTCACACAGGAAGCGATATATCAACAAATTGTTGGGGTTAAAAACATTACAAATTGATTCCAATTAAGACAATAAAAAACTGGCTTACGTACTGCTCTTCAGCACTTTGTGCATGTGTCAGAGTATTTGCACACGGCAAAATAAGTGCCCTCAGATAGGGTTTAGACCTAGTGGGCATTACCTAGGCTAATAAACAATTAGCCATGGGCCTCTAATACATTATCAAGTGGGATTCATCATTCGCCATACTAAGGTGAGAGCAGATTTGGATGGCTAAGAATGTTTGATGCATCTGGAGCAGACCTATTCTGACATCTTAATTGTCAGAAGTACAGGAGAATATTGCTAAATATTGCTATAGTCCTATGTGTCTCATATCCCTTCTTTAAATTAATTGAAACATGTAATCAACATTGTACTCACAGCAGGACCGGTAGGGCCAGCTCTGCCAACAGCACCAGGGAAACCGGTCAGACCCTAGTGGACAGACAGAGGGACATCAATGAGACACATTCATGGTACTGAAGAACTTGATACAAGTTACAGAATTTGGGGATCCGTATGATGGAAGAGTCAGTAATGTGCACTTACAGGGGGACCGCCATCACCACGAGCTCCAGGGGGGCCAGCAGGTCCAGAAGGTCCCTTTCAAGACAAAGAAAGAAAGAAAGAAAATCAGTCAAACAAACAAACAAGAGATGAGTCAGACCTACAGTCAGATCAGCCAGACCAACATGTAAGTCAATTGGCTAATTGTTCACTATACTGTAATCATTAATCATGGTTATTCTGATGTGAGTATATAGACATGAATATGGGCACATGCTAAATTGACAGCTGAGAGTGTTTTACCGTCACGCTAGATGTATACACAAGACGAAGAGATGATGGTAAAACTCACAAGGGGTCCAGAGTTGCCAGCAGGTCCAGCAGGGCCGGGAGGTCCAGCATCACCCTTCACACCGGCAGGTCCCTTCTCTCCTCTTGCTCCAGCTTGGCCATCAGCACCCTATAGGGAACACAAGACATGTTAGGTCCTTATGGACCCTTTCAAGAGAGTTCCATTATCAGCATCATAGTTGGCCCCACAAGACTTCCTTTTTAACATTCCATATGTTATCTTAATGCAGAGGAAGTAGATTGGGGCCCAAATAGAATGTTCAAGCATTGTTTTTGTTTACCTTGTTGAAAGGGTCTATATCTATTGTGTGTGTGCATGTGTGTGTGTGTTTGTGTTTGTGTGCGCAATGTGTGTTTGTACAGTGCAGTAAATCAATAATGTTACTGCACTGACTTTTAAATGTAGAATTGGGTACTCACAGGGGGTCCGGCGAATCCAGCAGGTCCGGCAGGGCCTCCCTCTCCACGCTCTCCCTACGATGCATACAAAAGCATACACTGAATCAGAGTCTCAATCCAAGTCTGTCAGAAGCTTTTAAGAAATCATGTCAGCAGTGAGACAAGCTGTTGTGTGGATGATGTCATCAGGAAGGGACTTACAGGGGGTCCACGGGGGCCAGCAGGACCGGCAGGTCCGTAAGATCCGGTCTCTCCCTGGGAACAGAACACGGGTGGACCATGAGGTGTGATTGAGGAAGACACTGTAATCCCAGATGGGATGCCACTTTTTAACAACACTGCAGGGGTGTTAGCACCAGCCACTGGCCATATACTGATAAAATATGAAAGTGGCTGGTAGACTTAGACCAAAATAATGATCTATTATTGAGCGGGTAGTGAATTTTACCATTTATCTGACAGTATGCCTGGTAGATGTTTACATTTTAAGTTCATTTCCAACCAATCATGAGGGTAATAGTTTGGGTAATAGATGCCCCTCCTGTGTGAATCTACAGGAGAAGAGTGCATCAAGGGTTTCAAATCTCATAAAATATGTTTGTTTGTCATTTTACCATTTATCTGACAGTATGCCTGGTAGATGTTTACATTTTAAGTTAATTTCCAATCAATCATGAGGGTAATAGTTTGGGTAATAGATGCCCCTCCTGTGTGAATCTACAGGAGAAGAGTGCATCAAGGGTTTCAAATCTCATAAAATATGTTTGTTTGTCATTTGGTTAAAGGACATGGGAGAAAAGAGGCTGCAGAAGAGATATCATGCAGGTCATGTTGAAATGGTCTGAATAGTTGTTTCCAAATCTAAGTCATCATAAATTCCCTTCCTTGGTCATCACAGGCGTTTATAAATAGTGTTATTTGACATAGTCCTAGCCTTATGGAGCTTTGTTGAACGCAAATCAAGGAGTCAAATTAATATCTCCGTCCACTAGTCCACTGACCAGTACACCTTTCTCAAAACTCTCTTCCAAATACTTCTCAATCAATCTCCTTTAACGTGAAAAAAGTCAAAAGTCTTCAGGACTAGCAGACCAGATTCCACAGTCTTGAGAGCTGACATTGGTGTGGTGTCTCTCCTGGACAGATATTCAGGGTCCATAGATGGACAAAGAAATTATGTTGATGCAAGAAAATGTAAAAATACATGAAAATTGTAAAAGGAATGATTTCCATGTAGGGGTGAAATCCATAAGGTTTTACTCCATATTGTGAAATGTTATTGTCAAATGCTCTCCAATATTCTTGAGTTTCTTCAGGCCTTCAAATTATTTGCTGTTTGCTTCTTGATTTGTTTGTTTTAGTAAAAAATAGCATTGTGCAAATTAGTTAGTATAATTGGTTATAAAATCCATAATAATTGTTTTAATTTCCACAAAGACTGATATCTTCTAGTTCAGCACACATTTCCTGAAGACTCCTTTTAGTGTCAGCCAGAGACCAAAAAGTTTTGATCTTAACCAGCAGATGGCGATGGTGAGGTAATGCTTCCTGTCATTAGCACATTTTCTCTGCTGGTGATAGGTGAGGGTCAATAAGACGTTTTCCATGAAGATAAATTTGGCTGTGTCCATAATACGTGTCCTCATACCGGGTATCTTGGTTGCAGGTAGCTGACTCATGTCTTGAGGTGAGAACTGTGTTCATCATCTTGATCTTGAGGGTTGAACATCATGGCTTGCTAGCGGCTTCGCACCCATCTTAACTGAGTGAACTGAGTGTGTGCCACTCTATTGATCACGTCTGTGATGATTTATCTTTAATTCCCTCAACTTTTTTTCTTTGTGCAGATTGAACTGATGACCTTTGTTTCATCTATGGATGATAACACCTCCAGGTGATATTTACCTTCTCTCCATTGGCACCGGCTGGTCCGGGGGGTCCAGAAGGTCCAGGGGCACCCTAAGAAGTGGACAAACGGAAAAGTGAGGCACAGTCAATCAGGATGTATTTTTTTTCATAATAAGTCTTGTCATAAGATCCAATTAGCAGCGAACTCAAGTACTCACACGGGCACCATCTCTTCCAACATTACCCTCAGCGCCTCTGAATCCACCCTCACCCTAGACAAGAAAACAAAGCATATAAACATATTATGAACAATTCAAGAAAAAAGCAGGTGTGTATCCTCATCAATCATGAAGAGATAATGGTATTTAGATGATATTAGTGAGTACTTACCTTCTCACCCTTGGGTCCAGGAGTTCCGGCAGCGCCACGCTCTCCGGGCATGCCAGCAGTGCCTTGGTGTCCAGGTTGACCGGCAGGTCCAACAGCACCAGGCTCTCCCTAAGGGGGGCATAAAGACCTTGAGCCACATCCATACTGAACACTGTATGACACAGATACCAACACTGACACAAATATGCTTGCAACAATGAATATCATGACATAGAGTAACACACATAGCAAGGTGTTTACTCCGTGGGGAAAACTAAGGTGGTATGTGACAACAAGCATTTCCTATTACAAATATTATCTGCAATACCCATAAGGGCATTTTCTATTTCCTATCCACACGATTAAATGTCTATTAGATTAAAACTAAGGTATTCTTTGCTATTACCAAAGAGAGTATTGGATCCTTACCTTGCCACCATCAGTTCCAGGTGTACCAGCAGGTCCACGGGCACCAATGGCTCCCTGAGGGCCAGAAGCTCCAGCAGGTCCTGGGTTACCACGCTCTCCCTAGGGAACAGCATGAGTTAGCACAATTAGCTCCTTCTCACTTACTGAAGGGATGAAAGTGGCTATGGCCAAATTTGTGTAGAACTTAAGGATAGGATGAACATTTGCCACATGCAGGGGGTGAAAGGTCGAGAAAGGCCAGGTCAAAGGTCTTGTACCTTCACGCCAGCAGGTCCAGATGCACCCTGGTCTCCGGGAATACCCTATAAAGGAATAGCACACATTTGTTACTGCCAGTCCAGAAAGAAAAAGTTAAAGAAACTGATATATACCATGTCCCTCATTTCAGTGCATGCGTAAGTAGTGAATTGTAAAATCATAAAGGCCTGAGGACATTTGTAAACTGTTTAACTGTTTAGTTACAGTTGCATCCAAACAATGGTTTTATACAAACTAGAAGTAGACCCAGTATTGGATACCAGGAAATGTGTGTGTGTGTGTGTGTGTGTGTGTGTGTGTGTGTGTGTGTGTGTGTGTGTGTGTGTGTGGTTTTAGGCATCACTTACTCTATCACCAGCCTTGCCAGGCTCACCACCTGGTCCAGCAGGTCCAGGCAGTCCCTACAAGTACAAATAGAAATGCATTTCAATCTGATATCAAATACATTTTTATTCAGCGTTACATTGTCTTAGCTGGACCATTCAAAGTCAGTGGATTTTCTTTATGGCTATGACATGACCAACCTTGATATTTCATAATGATAACATTAGTAACACTATATATTTTCAATATTTCCAAATTGATATGGTCTATTTGTAGATGATTACTTCAAAGCCTTGGAGATCTAGACATATGATGGTGGTTCTAGAGTAGGCTACACAGTAAACCTAATGTGATTGACATGCAAGAGACAGATACTCACCTGGAAACCAGGAGATCCAGAAGGTCCCTGCTCTCCTTTCTCACCAGAACCACCCTAGAAGCACAAGAAGGAATCACCATGAACCTCAAATATGGTGGAGTAAACAACTGAATCTCATGGAATGTTTTGACATGAAAAAATCCAGCTCTAGAGGACTGAGAAACAGTCTAACTTACAGAAAGTCCAACGGGTCCAGCAGGGCCATTGTTGCCATCAGGGCCAGGGGCTCCCTTTAGAGGAGAGGAAGAGAGATTAATTTTGGTTAAACATTTTGTGTGGTGTCATAGACAGACACAGAGACATGTACATTTATTTCTGTGCTTGACACATAGTTAATAGTGGCACTTACTCTCAGACCAGTTGGTCCAGTGGGTCCCTTCTCTCCGGGCTTACCATTATCACCCTGATGGAAAAGAGAGAACAATAATCAGAGTGTTGCTTTACACACGCTTGTTTGGGTCGTGATACTTCATTCAAATTCACAGTTTTACAAAATTGAAGAGCAAAGCACTTTCTGAAGCCTATCAGGAGGAGATCAAACAATTTAAACATCCACACTGTGGGTTTCTTGGGGAGGCTTTTTCAGATACGTACAGCAGGTCCCTTAGGGCCGGGGAATCCAATAGTACCAGGCTGTCCTCTGGGTCCAGTTGGGCCAGGGGGTCCAGAGCGGCCATCTTGTCCAGCAGGACCCTGTGATAGTAAAAAACGTACTTGTCATAAGTCTGTCCCAAGGAGACATCGTATGGAGCAATAACTGAGCAGTGAGCACTGATGTGACTGATAAATCACATAGTAGGGGAAAGGTACATACAGCAGGGCCCTCCTTTCCTGGGGGTCCAGCACTGCCAGGGCTTCCAGGCAGACCCTGTAGGATAGGACACATTGGATTAGCCATTAGCCTTTAGCATTGTTAGGCAAACTCCTGTGCTAGCACTACAGGTATTGCATTGATTAACTGAAATACTGTATATTGGAATTATTATACCTAATTCACCATGGCATGTGCATGTAAAGTGAGTGGTGTAACTGAAACCAGTGCTTAGCCACAATCCCACTATATCTATAAATGCTGGCCAGGTCATGTCTTACTACTTACTACTATACTTCTAAGTATAAATGTAGGGTTTCAAGAGGATGATAACATTTAACATCTCACACTTACATTGGTATAAAGTCTGCGTTATGTACAAGTTCTTGTGCATAATGGCTACCACGCATCACTCAGATGGGTGCTACATATTAGTGGTTGTTAGTGAGGTTCCCCCTTGAATGTAAAGTGCTTTAGGTGCCTTGATAGAAGTGTTATATGAATGCAATGTGTTGTGGTGTTGTTGTTGTTCTTGTTGTTGCTGTTGCTGTTGCCATGCCACTTATTTAGAGTTTGTCTGGGCTAAGTACCCTGAAGAACGTTATATATTTAGCAGAAAGTTGTTAACTCACTCTGGCTCCAGTCAGACCGGGCTCACCAGCACGGCCAGAGTCTCCAGGGGGTCCACGGGCACCACTGGGTCCAGATGCACCACGAGCACCAGTCATGCCCTATAGAGAAGTAAGGGAAGAATAGCAGGTCAATTAAAGGCTTGACACTACCTATATGTATCATGTCTAATATAATGCATAGCCTGCAGAGATATTATTAATTAATAACAGTTTAAACTGATAAATAACATTTCAACTGTTTCTCACCATTGGGCCAGCACGGCCGGGACTACCAGGAAGACCACGGGTTCCAGGGGTACCCTATGAACAAGGAAGAAACATTTTCGCACTTAAGCACCTAATGTAAAAGCACCTTGCTGCAACTATTAAAGGGACACCAGGCAAGCCTGATGCTTTTTCTCTACAAAACTCCCCCTCGCTCGGTCTGAAGCTCTTTTCCTTTTCTTTGCGTCTTCCGTCAAGGGGTTTTTGCTGCTTCTTCGCCGGCTCTGCCATTATTCACACGTTTGCAACAATCTCTAGCTTTTAGTTAGCCTGCCTCTGTGCTGTAAACTGATCCTGCTTCGGTCGGCGGGTAGGATACACCGAACTTGCAAGTGGGATATTCTTCCTACAGGCAGTAGGGGCAGTTCATTCGCCCCGTAATGAGTCATTTAACCATATACCGACTTACGAAGATGATTAATTAACATGAAAACGTTGCCTGGTGTCCCTTTAAGTGCTTACCAAGTATAGAATGGTCATCAATTCTATTAGTGTACTCTGCGTAAGGGCATGCATTCAGAAATGTAAAATAACAATGAAACATGAATAAATTGCAATATCTAGGATATCCATGTATGTGTATAAAGCTTACTCGCAATTAAGACATCACCTGGAATTTACTCATAGCTAATGGCTTGTAGTATAAAGTGTAGACGTCATAAACACACTACATCAGATCATGGATCAACTCACTCTTGGTCCAGCAATACCAGCGGGTCCAGTGGCTCCTTGCTCACCAGTTGAGCCTCTCTTGCCCTCCTCTCCTGCGGGTCCAGCAGTACCCTGGGGTCCCATGGAACCCTGTGTGGTGCACACAAGCATTTAGTCATGACAACCTGACAGCAGACTCAACACTAAACGTTGTCAACCAAGAGGGAAC
Organism: Alosa alosa; assembly: GCF_017589495.1. Taxonomy (NCBI): domain Eukaryota; kingdom Metazoa; phylum Chordata; class Actinopteri; order Clupeiformes; family Clupeidae; genus Alosa; species Alosa alosa. The sequence goes on from NC_063208.1 coordinate 14,386,103, forward strand.
AAGGTCAATCTGACTATCTTTCTGTCTATAAATATGATTTAGTTGTACCAAATATAAAAAAATATGACTTGGTACACAATAACAATGTTATATTAAGTATAAAAATAACACAAATTGAAATAATGTGAAAAAATACAATTGGATGGTGATTGTTTGATATGAGTGAACAGTCTTTGTTGACAATATAACTGGTATGGTGTTATGTTCATTATTTGTACATATGCAAGATTGCATTGATGAAAATGTGTGTGTTTACTTACAGGCTCACCCTTGGGTCCACTCTCTCCCTTGACACCAGCGGGACCAGGGTCTCCCTATGACAAACAAAAACAAGGTTTCAGGCCTTTTACCCAGAATGCACCATTGATCTTCAGGACATTGTAATCCACTTGGTTATCTCAGTTAAACCTGCAACAATAGATTTGGTCTGTAGTGTATCATAAAAAAAATAAAACCTTGACTAGTGATGCTTGCTGCAATTTGCCATTTTGAGGGCTTGGATTGGATTGTCTAATTTGGCATCTTTTGGCATCAAATGTTGACAGGGTGATGTGTGATTATTACGTTATTTTTATTTGCCATTTTCTTCTTAACTTGCGATGTTTCCTCTTGTAAGGATTGGATATGTGAATTTGTAACCCATGTACCGGTATGAAATGCTTGACCTTATGTAGTATAATGAAATAAATACCATAACTAAATAAATAAGTCTCAAACTTTAAATATGTACTGTTTAAGAATATATGAATATATTTACATGTAGTGTACATGTTTGTATCCACTACTTAAGCCAGGTTGGATAATAATTTTGGAAAATAATCAGCTATCTGCAGAGTTACTGCACAGATGTTTCATGATGTAAGTGTAGCCTTTTCAATGATAAGCCCATGTGGTACAGGCATTTTCTACACCATGTACCAGCATTTTCGCGCTAGAGGGACTTTTTGAAGGTCCTATTTTTGTAAAGCCATTAACTTTTTGTGTGTTCCCACTGCATGGAACTGGGGGAGATTGTAGTTAATAATATATAGTTAGGGTCTTTTCCCTGCACATAGGAACCAAGACTGATGTAAGTACATGTTGATTGGTCAGAATACACAGATAAAAACAACAAAGTTGAGAACTTCCTGATACCATTCTCTTCTCTCAATAAACAGTAGCCTATAGCTATGCTATCAGTTTCATTCTTTTCTATTTTAGACTATTCTTTTATGTTCACATAAGAAATAGGCTGCTACCCTAATGCCAAATTGATGGTAACTTTACTGGAAAAGAATTACTGATTTGTTTGATGCTATCACCCGGAAAGATGTGAGTAGGCTACATTTTCCACTATAATGGGGTAGGCTATGCTCCTTAAAGCTTATTCTATTAGCTTTTGTCATCTTCAAAGTCGAGAGGGTCGAGAATATGAAAATGAGACCACTTTGTCTCAGAGAATGTAGGCAGGTTTACTAAAGTAAAATTAAACATTTAGCAGATGTGAAAATGTTGTTGTAGGCTTCATAAAGAGGATGACCCTCTTAATAATATGTTTTAACTGTACAATTTCTCACTTTTTGAAATTCTAAAGGGGAAAGTTTATGTGCAATGTTATGCTTCACCATCGTGAGTGCTCCATTAATGTATGCACTACGTCACCTAGTGTTCCTGCTGGCGGTGTGAATGCAAACTTATAAACAGCCTTAGGAACTGTGTAGTTCGAGTATCCAGTTAGTAGTTATTATAACTGTGTTCTTAGAATTTATTTGGTTCAAAAACACCTTTCATTCAATCCTGGTCAAACATTCACCTTTCCTCAAAAAAATCATCATTCTAAAAGTCAGTGTTGATGACTACTTCTGCCAAGTGTGAATTACATTACATTTACATAGATTTGGGAGATACTTTTTATGCAAAGCAACTTACAACAGGGGAGCAAGCATAAAGCTAGGGTCAACTTTAAAGACTGGTCGAGAGCAGGAGCAAAGTCCTTATCTAAGTCAACCTTGGTGTCAAAGTGTGATAAGACTGGTGCAACACAAGAACTGCACAGGTCACTTACAGCCAGGCCTCTGGGGCCAGAGGGACCAGCTGGTCCCTGAGGTCCGGGTCCTCCTCTTGGGCCGGGGAATCCGGGGGTACCAGCAATTCCAGGGGTGCCCTAGTGGAGACATACACAAAAATAAGACAGATACACATATGTGTCAGGTCAGGTTAGGTTAGGTTATCTCAATCCAAAGGATTGTACATATCAGTAAATCTGCTTGGATCATATATCTGAAGGTCATAAGTAAAAGGGGTAATATAACAAAATCTATTTTGCAATTTCAACATAAACATCATGATTGCTTTACTATGCTATACTAATACCAGACAAGGGTTTGAAATGAGTTAGGGCTCAACTGACCATGTATCATAAAGGCTATCATAAGCTAAATATGGCTGCACATATTATTCACACAACAGTATGGGTGAATCTTCACTGACAGCTTAATAGACTCAAGGTGGACTGCTTTGTGAGTACATATTAACGTCTTAAACATATATTTTTCTTGGTAACTATAATTACTAATTTACTAGATACTTACAGCAGATCCCTTGGATCCAGCCAGACCATTAGCTCCAGGATTTCCCTACAGAGAGGCAAAAAGAAACATATTATTGATCACAGAATTACCTAATGAATTGTCAGATAATCTTGTGAAAATAATATACAAAACGGGATACTTACGGTAGGACCAGCGGGGCCAACAGCTCCATTGGGACCAGGCTCACCTCTGGCTCCCTGAGGTCCAGAAGGTCCAGTAGCACCAGCAGCTCCAACCTCTCCCTGTTTACATAGACAGAGACAGTGTGAGTGCTTACACACACAAGATGGCTGCAGGTCAGGAGACCTACTTTATCGTTACTAGAGGAAAACAAGCTCCTCTTTTAGCTGTAGCTGACCATTAGAGTGGCATTGCTGAATATGTATTTGCAATATTGTATATGAAATCATTTTTCAGTTTGCATTGAGAGAAGGAGACAGTAGGGATATGAAGGTGTTAGCTTCCACCACTATAATGCTACAGCTACAAACCTAGTGTAATGCAATGTGAAATCAGTAAAATGAATTTGAAACGAGTAAATACTCTAGCTTTTTTGGGGGTTATTTACACAGTTCAAGGCTTGTTGTATGCCATGACATAAGGCAAGATGTCTATCTATGTTTGTGCACTACGTAGCTAAAAGGAAAACCGCAATGCCCTGTCCTAAGTTTGTCCCAAAAGTGTGTTCTTCTATGTGCTTGTTCAAAGCTGTGAAATGTACCTTAGGACCAGGAGCACCAGGGAAACCAGGAGGTCCAGCTGCTCCCAAGGGACCCTAGGAAACAGAATATAGAGAGACAACAATTAGAACTGTAATCAGACCATCGTTCTGTCAAGTTTATTTTTCCAGTTGACTACACCATACAATGTACGTATGTAATACTGTCTACCTTCTGCTTCAAAGGTTGTATTCGTTTTTTGTTACCACAACTAGTTAGCAGTGCAGTCAATGTTTGATGATGTTGTTCTGGAGAACCAGGTCTAGAGTTACCTGTCAGACTGTGTTCATGCTGTAGCAAACTAAGTCTAGAGGTACCCGTCACACTGGGTCACTGTTCTAGAGTGCCAACCAGACCGTGTGGGTGGTGAAGATTACTTACAGCAGGGCCGGCAGGTCCAGTGTTGCCATCAGCACCACGAGCACCAGCTGGGCCAGCAGGGCCAGCGCGACCTCTCTCGCCATTCAGACCACGAGCACCCTGGAGACAGAGAGCATGAACCATGAGCAGGTATCCCATAATGCCACAGAAGCAGGTGTTCAGTGTACAACAGAAGCCATGCTCAGAGGTCTTCATGAATTGCACTCTCTGAAGCTAAACTGATTCAGAGAGGTAGTTTATATGCCAAGATCATGGCTTGAATTCTTAAGTCTATATAGCTGTATGTATGTAAGTGCATGTGTATGACATAAAAGCTACTTCTGGGCTGGATAGTTAATCTTAAAAAAATCATCTATGGGAAAATTGAGATGACAAAATGAGTTGGTAAAACGTTTGAGTCACTTACTCTTGCTCCGGGGGTTCCAGGGGTACCATGGGCACCATTCTCACCCTAGGGAGAGGAAAGAGAAAACATGGGATGAGAAAATCCACAAGGAAGCTTGTTGTAGACCATTGAGGAAAACCATAGAGGGAATGGAGAGAAATGTAGGCCTACAGTATGTTCAATTGAACCTTTTCAAACCTTTTAAAATGTGCAGAGCTAATTCTATGGTATGTGTCTGTTATTTGTAGGGAACCTTAACATCCCAAGTTCCTTTTCTAGAATGTTCTGGGGTAAAAGATAAAGACAGACCCCCAGAGAGCCAATAAAGGGTCAGGGTTATCAGAGTTATCAGTGCTTATCGATGCTATCAGAGTAATCAGTTATGACCCTACTGTGTTGGATGGTCAGTGCCAAACATTGATCTGTCTGTTGGACATTACCTTAGCTCCAGCAGCTCCAGGCTCTCCCTTGCGTCCATCAAGTCCGTTGTAACCCTAAAGCATCAACAGAAAACAGTGTGAGCAAACAAGCTTGTCCAACAAAATGATGATTACATTATGATTTCTCTCAAACGTGTCACTATTCCAACATCTAAACTACGGGATTAAGTACAACAAATTGCAGGAAAAGAGTGAGTTTTCCTAGGGCGATGTGATGATATGATCTGGATCTGATGGCTGATGGTCTGGCCAATAAAGATGCCTTTTGGGGAGAGGGTTCTTACTCTGTGTCCCTTCATTCCGGGGAGTCCAGGAGTTCCAGGGAAACCACGGGCACCCTGTACAGCACAAAGAGAAGAGAGTTGTAAATATGAGCATTTCAACACAAACATTGTTGATGTACATAATGTGTCTCTCGTATTTATGTTCTCCTGTCCACTACGTTCCTGTTGCATATCCAACCTATACCTTAACTACAAGATTTTGACTAGCAGTAAAATTATGGTACCTAAGAAATGAAATGTTATGTTTGCTCTCACCTGAGCACCAGCAGTTCCTCTATCTCCAGGCTTGCCAGGTCTTCCATTGTTACCCTACAAGACAAGAAGAGCGGACATCCAAATTAAGTGACCCCATAATGACCTCTAATATCAGAAGCATCCATTCCCCACCATTTGACCACTTCAACTTACGTCCTCGCCAGACTTGCCAGGAGGTCCAGGGGGGCCACGAGCACCAATAGCACCCTGTGCAAAAAGAGCAAACGGGGGTTAAGGCATCAGTGTCCATGACCTTCAGGCCAACTTCTCAACAGATGATGAGTCTTTGGAAAATACATTATTGAAATGAACGATTAGAAGGCTCTCTTACAGCCTGTCCAGGCTCTCCGGGCTCTCCAGCATGTCCTTGGAATCCTTGGGGTCCCTATGATGACCATAAAATCAACATGTGAGTATTATTTAATTACTTCATATAGCAAAAGCAAAAAAAGAAATATATATAATATGTATAAGTACTTACAGGGGAACCAGGAGGTCCAGGTGGGCCTCTAACTCCCATCAGACCCTGTACAAAAGCAAATACAAATGATTGTTCATGTTGTTGTTAACAACACTCATAGTGCATTTGGATGTGTCTTCATTTTACAGGCCTCACACAAATCAAGAAAGCTACATTGTGATATTGGTACCTCAACAGTCAAAAAGTATTTTGAAAGGAAGTGAAATATCAGCTAGTGTTCTTGAAATGTGTATTGTTTATTGTCTATAAAATATATGTATTAATAAATATATACAATTCAAAGGGAGAGTCACATACCATGGGTCCAGGGCCAGGTTCAGGTCCTTTAGCTCCATCATACTGAGCAGCAAAGTTCTGTTTAAACAGAGAGGTACATTTTCCTATTAAAAGGTTTCATAATAATAATTATCTTTATTGTCAGATGAGTGTAAACAGGACCAGGGGTAAGTTCAAGTACATGTCCAAAATCAGCTGTTGGATAATAATAATTGCACTCATTTGTAATAATGATGTAATAACAATGTAATGTGTATATGAAAGCTTATTTTAAGGGTTAACAGCATGACCCCAAAAGGTCATAGGTCACAAGGTCATTGGAAACTAGGTCATGAGGTCATGACCTGATTCAATAGGGCAATTTTTTTTTTCATTGTTTTTAACCACTGCACAGAGGGACTGAATGGGTTTACCTCCAAATTCCAAAACTTGCATAGCTACAAACACACATATTTTATCAGATAATCATACATTTCCTCTCATGTATTTTATGGCGTGTGTGAAGGTTTTCCAGACTTACTCCACCAAGTCCAGGGGGCCCAGGGGGGCCAGCGGGGCCGGGAAGTCCAGGTTTGCCGGGTTTACCATCGGGGCCTTTAGGCCCCTGAGAAAGAGCACACAAACAGCAAGATCAGTATTTACTCAGTGACTCAAAATATAACAAACCTACTGTATGCATTACTAAGGGTATCAAAACCTAAACATGGTTACGAAACCTAACATTTCCAAAACTGATACTTTCTCATTACCTCACATATGTTTGACTAAGAATATTATGCCATATATGATGGAAATCGGGAAATACAATGTTAATTATATCTGAAATGCAAATTATTAGTTTTAGTCTAGTTCATCATCTTATCCTGTCATGAGTATAATTATCCAAGAAAATCAACAAATAGAATACAAGACACCACTCTCTTCACAGATTCAGCTCCAAAAGTTATACAATTAATTTAGCTACTTATCTTATCTTAACACTACATAAGGACATGACCCCTGCAAGGTCATAAGGTCAACCATTACACTCTTGACCTTTTAAGATTTTTTGTTTTTAAGCAAAATAAACAAAAATAGGGAACAGTATAATTCATAATTTGACTTACCCGGTCACCTCTGGGTCCTTTGGCCCCCTGTGAATGTGTGAAAAATGCACAAAATCAACCAAAAGACCACACTGGCTATCTAAATGCATGATGCCTTCACATGTGTGCTTCAAGCCAAGCAGGTGTAAACAGTGGAGCATAGCACAGCAAAGCACTGCATTCTCAACATGTGTTAGCCATTTCAAATAGTTTATCCGTTTTACCATTTATTTTAATTATTGCAGTTATAATGCATTATAAAATTCATTATAAATCTATTCAGCACATCAGTGTGAATACGTTACACCAGAAAGTATATCAGCAAGCTAGTGAGGGCCTAATTCTGAGTACCATGAGCCACAAGGCCCAATTAACATTAAAATAAGAAATGCCAATCACACTGAAATCATCCTGTAGAAAGGAAAATAAATAAATATAGCATTTATTCATTGTATCTTTCCATTTATATTATATAGGACTATGTGTTGGCTTTTCATATGCTATGTAGGACTATTTGTTAGGTTTTCAGATGCTAGTGTGTCACATTGATGTCATTAAGAACAAATCACACAGCACAGTGAAGCATAAAATAGAGACTTTCTGTGTCTCTTAAAAGTTTAGGTGAAAATGAATATTACAGTGAAGTGTCATTGCATAAAACAGTATGATGCATAAAGCTTGGCCACTGAGACACTATCAGATTTTGAAATATCATCTTAAAATCAGGCTGAGGTAAAATCTTTACCAACCAGAATTAGAATTAAGGAAAATACTCTCCTTTAGGCACCAAACTGTTACAAAATATTAGTGATATTCAATGGCGCAATCTATAGCAATCTCAAAGTACTGCACTGCTCTGATGATATGCCAAATTAAAACTCTTTATCATAGCCTAGATTATCAGGCTGCTTGAAAAATCCAAGAGGGATATCCAGCGATTTTTTCAGGAATGTCTCTTACTCCTAAGTTTCCTTATTTTTCCAGGCTTCTAAATAGGCCCATTGTACCCCGAACCCTGAAGAAGGTGGTTTCTCATTTCACTGACATTAGCTGTAGCCAATGGGACACCTATCCTGTCCTCAGCAGGAAAAGACTTCAAAAATGTGCATCACAGATATTTCCCAAAAATACGAGCGACAGCAGTAACTTCGAGATTGCTCAGATTGACATGGATATTTTCACCGAATATCATCAAGATGAGTGTGACAAGAAACACATGCTAAGACGGATGGGGTGAGTGTGATTTATACCAAAAAATCATGCAAAATGTACTAACCGCTGTTCAGAAGAGAGAGGAGGGGAGAAGAGAGACAAAGAGAGACTCAGTTAGAACATGGCAGAAAATACTTGATTGGTACAAGTGCATGTGAAAACATCTGCAGTAAATATCTTAACATAGATCCTAATTGTAAATAACCATCATAAATGACAATCGGTCCTCATTACAAATATAGCTTTTTCTATCTTGTAGTCACAGTAAACAATAGATTAAGAAAATAAACTACATGCTACGAACATCTATTATCCATCTCTCTCTAAAGGGAAAACATTACAATATCATTGCACCAGCTTCAGCAAACAAGCGGAAGGCCTTGTCCACAGGTGGCCTACAAATACTTGGCTGCATCATGTATCAGAATATTTACTACTATACAGTATGTAATAACATTCTCCTCAAGTATATCCGATGGATCAAAGTGAAATCCTGATTTCTTATGACTAAATCTTATTGATGTTGATTTGAACAACCTTGAACAACACTTTTTGCTACTTACTTTTGTAATTCAAAAGTAAGTAGCAAAAATCACTGTTAAAATATATCAGTCCTTTGATTTGAAATGCTTGAACAATCTCCTAGCAACAACTGTAAATATTTACTGACAGCATATCTAATGTTTCTATCATGGGCAATGTAGAATAAGTATAATGTACATAAACAGTGAAAAGAGTTGCATTATGTCAGCATGTGTAAAAACATGTGAAAGTATTCCTACAAAGTGTAAATATTGCTAGTGATTGAGAGCTGCCTGGATTAACTCTTGAAGGATAGTATTGTAATAAGCCATAGGCAGTACCAATGAACTGTCTGCTACTTATAGGAGATCCTGACATGACGTTGATGACAAGTCCCTCCCCCTTCTTCCATAGTGCCATGACCTCAGATACCCAGCAGATGTCGCTTTGGGGCCATAGGTGGCAGCCGAAGCATAGGTATGGGTGCTCACTAACAGTAGTTTGGCCTATAAAGTTGATTTTACAGGCCTTGTTTTCATAGCTCTGCTTACTTACTTTACTGCTGCTTAAAAGTAATGTCTGGTTTGTTGCTGAATTTAGCACTTCATAGGATAAATATCAAGTATCCTATGAAAAAATGCCCTAAATACTCTCCATTTACTGTAGGCTAGGAAAAATGACTAATACCTCTATCGTTTAGTTTTACACTACCTATAGGGCATTGCATGATATTGTGTTGGCCTATGCCTAATCTAAAAAACAGCCTGACCTGGAATCCATCCATTCTACTGCCAAATGTAATGCTTCATGTAGCCACCAGGGGGCACACGGACATTTCACTATAATAAACGCTCAACCTTTGGAAGCTCAAGACAATAAGCGCGCAACAACGCCCCAATCTTTAGATTTAGAGTTACAAAACTGAATCTAAGAAAAACTGTCTAACCAAATGTTTCATCTATATATACTTTACACTAACAATGTTTTGTACTTCACATAAACTTTTAAACACTTTTTGACCTCTTCTCACACATTGTAATAGTGATACGATGTATCCTCAGGAGAAAAAAGAACGAAGAATCCATGAAAAGATGAAAATCCATTGGAATTTTACATCTTCGAAGGAGAAGCCCTCGGACGCACTTCTAGCCGTCCTTGATGTTATTTCCGAGTAAGTCGCCAACCAAACAGCCCAAACAAAAGAAGCACGTCCTTGCGATCTCAGACAGATCAGGCGCAAAAAGCGAATAAAATCCATGGTTACAAGCGAAAAATCAGAAGTAAAACTTACATTGGCATGATGCTAGGTATGAAGTTACTGCAAGCAGCAACAGAATCCGGGTATCCACAAAGCTGAGCATGTCTATTCAGACATGCAGACTCCTTGTGCTGCAGTGCCTTGTTTTAACTTCTTCAAGCAGGCATACAGTGGTGATACAATAACTCCAAACTTAGCAGGAACCTGCTGCCGTGATGCTAGTATAATAAAGTCCAATCAGTCCGATTTATATGGCAGGAGGGTCTTTGACTGCGTGTCAACAGTCAGCCCCTCGACCAATAGGAATGAAGATATTCTATACACTCTCATCCTAGCTCAGCCCGGACAAGTCATGTGGTCCAGCATCCCTGCCTTCTCCCAGAAACTTTGGCAATCCTTTGACGGTGATGACGAGTGCAACGTTTTAATTAGATCCATTCTTTTGAGGACGTGGACATTGTCGAGACCTAAAAAGACAAAACTATTGCACTTTTCTTAGACTTTTTTAGTGAGTGTTAACGCTGTGACAGGTAGGCATGGAGTAGAGAAGGTTAGATTGAACTAGAGTGAGAGCTTTCCCGTTTACTGTGTGGCGCAAATGTGCACTTTTACGCAAAACTTTGGGCTACGGGGTGATTATTTCATCCCTGGGAGTGCGTGTTTAGAGCGATATTGGATGGCTACACAGCTCCGCTGAGACAGACTGTAATATTTGCATAGTGGAGAGAAATATTAAGCAGTTTATGGTGTTCTGAAGAGAAAGTTAATTAATAAGTTTTGAAAGAATTGTCCATGGAGCAGTCTCTATTCCTTCCAGAAACTCTGAAATGGACGCTAGTCCCACAGGGTAGTTGCATGTATTGTACATTTGAATATTTTTTTGCTTTTTAACCGTTGACATTATCATGTACGATTGGTGCTTTTTATTACTCAGTTTAATCAATTATTGTGTTCAACAATGTTCATGTAAATGTGAACAACCTTTATTTATATCACATTTGTGTCTGGAAAGAAAACCTTGGGAGATTTCAATATACAATATCCCATAACAAGCTCACAACATACAGTACTTGTGCATAACCTATGGAATATCTAATCTCTTTAACAATGACTTTACTGGGGTCCTATGCACATATCTGGAATCCACTGGAGTATAGTCAGTCCTGGAGAGAGCAGGGAAAGGGGAGAGGGTTTAAAAAGGCAGGTGTGAGAGAGATCTAATTTCATGTCTCATTCTCTCCAGAGCTGCCTCGCTACCTGCACACAGGACCAGACATGTCTGCAAACGCACTGCTGCCATTTTAGTGCTCTGCAGGAGCCCCATACCGCTCATCTCCATGCTCACAGTCTGAGCTGGCCAGGCCCCTGGACAAATCGCCCCTAGACACCCACATGTGTCTGCCTGAGATTACTGACTCACAAACCCTGCTGTAAAGAAATCAGTTGATTAACAGTGGTTCACAGTGAGTCCCTTTTCCAATACAACAAAATCAGGCCATTGATCTACAAAGGAAATAAGCAGTAGCCTACTTTAGTCGTGTGCGTTCCCTGAGGTTAGATGTTCCAGTGTATTATTCAACACTTCAACATTCTGTGTAGCTCCCATTCCTTTTCACGTTTTCTATCCAAAAAATGGATGATAGAAATATAGTTTTATTGATAGTGTATGTGTCAAGTTCAAGTGATTCTGAACGGCCATAGACTCATCATAATGCATATAAATATATATGTATTTGACAATGCCACCAAACAAGCAGGTCAGAGGTAGTCTGAAAACCAACACACAATTACCCTGATGTCTTGCAACTCTATAGGGCATAGCCCCGACATAAAGACACTCGCTATCAAAGTTCTGAGAACACCTACAGTATGTCGTTAATTACATCCCTCTTTAATGAACCCCCTCATCGTCAGCTCGTTAGCAAGTAAATGAAGCAGCATGAGGCTGTCAGCAAGGCTGCATGCAAAAGGAACTCCTGACACCTCAGCACTGTTCAAGCAACTCTGGCAAAGGACTAATGACACAACCATGTACTCCTCCACACTTCTCACAACCACTAAGATGACCGTTCAGTCTTAGAGAAGTTCAGAGGTATTCAGGGCCTGAAAAGCCTGGCTAGAGTGAAAAGAATCAACATGCACCCTCAAAATGGCGTCTGCATTTGCTCTTTTTCTTTTTCCGTGGGGCTCCTTTTACACCCCCCAACTCTCCACCGTGCGCCAGAAAAATATTAGTCATCGCTGGAGTATCCAGACGGGTCGGGGAGAACACTCACCCAGAGAGAGAGAGGGAGAGAGAGAGAGAGAGAGAGAGAGAGAGAGGGAGGAGAGTGGGAGAGCTGGGGAGCAGAGAGGAAAGGAGAGGGGGAGGAGCGAGTTTGGAGAAAATGTGTTTTAAAGATGGCTGAAGCTGCTCAGCACTGCAACATGGCATGTGTTCCTTCTAATTCTACTGAAACGGAGGTGGGGAAAACTGTGCATAACACTACAGAAACTAATGTTTTTATAAGGCTGACATATACAGAAGACATTAAGATGCAGTCGCACTGTCATGTTTCAAACCATTAACTTGTTGAGATAAGTGAAGTACTTGTTTTACCTTTATGTAAAATGTTGCACTTATGTGTTTTTTGCAGTTTATCTCTGTTAATTGACAACACCTTGTGAGTATAACCTGTCTTGTATACTGATATTGCACAGCCTCTGTGCATGTTATGAGTTAATTCACAATTAATAGGCCCAGTTCAAGTACAGTACATAATGGGACATAAGTGACAAAGATGGTATTTTAGGCACACTCATTAAATCTGCCTCATGTAATAGGCCGCTAAACCCAACATGTCAAACTAATCCAGTGAGGTTTTCAATGTTTTTCAGGTTTACACACTTCATTACTGTTGACATCTTCAGCACCATTCATGAATGAATGATGTGCTTTATATTACCATGAAATACAGTGAGACTCCACTGTGATTCTTGTTTAGTTGGTCGTCACTCCCCAGAATTGCTCCCAATGAGTAATTCCCAGGAGTGCTGATGAACTTAGTGTCATCACTGTGTGATGCAGCCACTGATGAGGTGCCATGTACAACCGATGGTGGTGGCATGTTTTCGTGATGTTATGTTGGATAGATGTCAACTTTTTCATTATATGATGCATTTGATGATGGTAGGGATAAAATAGGATAGCATAGGATAAATTGGGTTAATTCCCATAAACCTGCAAGGTATCTCTGTGTTGTAGGAGTACTAGTCATAAATCTTTCAGAAGTGAAAAAACATCTTTAAATATAAATATTTTTTTGGTACTTATTTTGTAGTTATTTTTGTTCAGAAGTACATAACCCCCCACCAACACACACACACACACACCCCCACCACACACACACACACACACACACACACACACACTCACACTCAGCTATTCCACAGTCTCCACTCAGCCATGTCACTAAGCACCATTTTGTCTCTCTCACTCCGCCATCTTTGTCTCCGCACTGCGCATGACTTGCCAGAGTAGCATGTGGTTGGGTTCCAGATGTGCTGGGCTCTGATTGGCTGACTCTGGCCGGCAACTGGTCCTAGCATTGCTTGTTTCCTCCCATCTCTCTCTCTCTCTCTCCCCCCTCTCTCTCTCTCACACACACACACACACACACAAACACACACACACAGGCAGAGAGTCCTGCAGGCATTGTGCACTGTGCAAATCTCTTCTTGTCAGCGCTGACATATACACCTGCCATCCAAATGGAATGTAAGCATCTGAGCTATATCTGAGCTATGAGTTTCAATGACACGTTTTCAGTGACACCTGCTAACAACAAAAATGACTGCAGTATCATTATTCCCTCTTCCTAATTTGATTGAATGGTTTCTTTTGCTGATGGCCTCTTCAGGTTCCTATGTAAAATGCTGTTTGTTTATATGTTGGTATATGTTTGTAAGATATTGGTATGTGTGGTAAAATGTTATGCATGAGTTAGATATTTCATATCAAAGGGCTTTATGTGTTATAGTGGCATGACTTCTAAAGACATCATTTGACTTCTAAAGACATCAACTCTCATTTGACTGTGATGTATGTTTTCTTCTGGGCCTCTTCAGGTGTACATCTAAAGGTAAAGAAACAATGTGTTGTATGCTTGCTTGGAGGGTCTGTAATCAATGCAATCATCTTCATATCTTCATAAACAGTAATTACTGTATGTTTGTTTAATGACTGAGAAGGGCTTAATAGGAGGTTTTTAGGTCAGAGCTGTTAAGATTTTCACAACCGTATTTAGTGCAGTATATAGGCATGGTGCAACATTATATAAAAAAGGCATTGATGATGATTTTGCATTGAAATTCAACACAGTGTAGACTTGTTAGCACTGAAGCAGTAGGAGGAATGTCCAAGTATGGTAACACCACTGAACTGTCACTGCTATGCCTACTATGTCCAGCCTCTGTTGTACTAAATGGATTGTATATGTTCAGAAAGGAAACGTTTGAGCGAAGGAAGATGTATTTCTATTCATTTGTGCTCACAATCCAGTGAAGACACATTTCCATACACGTTTCATGCAGGCAAACATTGCTGCAAAGTACCTTGCGCAGCATTTATTTGTATGGAAAATGTACTAAATACAGAAAATAAATATTTTGATTGATTGATCCAGCACTGTGTGCATCTGGTTCTTATTCCTGACTTTCCCAACAACCAGACAGGTAGGGAGGTGCCTACCTTCAGCCCTTCCTATGGGCATGTACTTTGGTTGTGGAGAGGAGAGGGCAGGAAAAGTGTCATTAGGGATGTTCTGTGTGTGTCAATGTGTGTGTGCTCACCCAGACAGGTGGGCAGGTATGGGTTCCTTCAGTCCCTCCCATGGACACGTGTGTGTGTGTGTGTGTAGAGCAGGCACAGAGTGTGTCATTACAAAGGAGGAGAGCAAACTCCTATAATACAGCACTCATTACGCTTACACTGGATAGGAGACACACACATACACACGTACCTAACACACGTACACACTCACAAGCGCATACACACAAAAAGAGACACAGACAACACACACAGGCATAAACACAGACTCATGTACACGTATGCACGCACACATACACACACACACACACACACACACATATTCACACACACAAGACTGAGGCAGCTGAGGTTTTCAAATTATAGGCTATGCTCCAAGGCACATATCCTCTTACCCTATCTGGACTCAGTGGTGATGATTTTTCCATATGAAAAGAGTCTGAGAGGAGAGTGCTGCAAAGCCTTACAACTAACTGAAGACCTTTTCAAAGATTAGACTGCAACTATGACATTTCCACAAAAAAGATGCTTTTATTTCTTCTTCTCATTTTTGTGCTTCATTAAGAGCAACACTCTCTCAAATGAACACTCAGACTGCACAAGTGTTTGTCAACTCTTGTCAAATCTTCACCACGACATAGGGGCATTCTGGGGAGTGCGCAGAAGAATTCAGCTCTCACGGGAACAGGCCTCAGCGCATATCAGAATGCGAGAGAGAGCCAGAGGCATGTGCTCCCCTGGATCTTACACTTTTAGCACAAAGCACCATGGGTAACGAAGAAAGAAAGGGAGGTAGGAAAACATTTAAAACTTAACTAGCACAACAGTTTGAGCAGGAGCTCATTGACTTTATGGGTGTCCAATTACCCAGCATCTAAACAGCATCCCTAAGCCCTGCGAGTGTTGACAAGGCCGTCTCTCCTCAGAGTGCGGTGCTACAAATACACACACACACACACACACACACACACACACACACATCTGCAGTCCATTTCAGCGCAAGCAACGTTTCCACTGTTACAGGGTCCAGGAAAGCGAGGGGGGTGGGGTTTTTGACCCATGCCTCAAGGATTGGGAAAAAGGAGGGGGGTGGGGTGAGTGGGGGGCGGCAAGAGGCTTTAAATATGAGTCAACAAACACGAGAGAACATGGTCAGGGTAATAGGCCTGATGGAGGTCAAAAAACAAAAATCTACAAACAAGGGAAACTTCAGTGTGTGAAGTAAATAAATAAGTAGATCTGGCAAGGAGGACTCTGGTGCATTTCTTGGTGATTAACTGAGTCGGTGGATAAAAAGATGGCACTTTGTAGAAGAAGAAGAAGAAGAGGTGCAGTTGTAATTGCCTGTTCACTCGTTTAAGCCAATGACAGGGAGGACAAAGACGACTCTTTAATATAGCCTCCGAGCTCCTGAGAAGATTCTCCAAAAACAATACGACTGCTCTCTGTCTGAGGAGAGAGAGAGAGAGAGAGAGAGAAAGGGAGAGAAAGATAGTTTGACTGTGAAAGAGAGGGTAGAGAGAGAGTCTGCGTGTCACACAACGAAGGAGAAAAAGAGAGGGAGAGAAGAAAAAATCAAAGTGAGGAACCACCCTTGGATCGGCCTAACACATAGTTAGTTTGCTTCTGTGTCCACATGACTCACGGTCTGGTCAGCAAACGCATAATAAAAGACACAAAAATATCCCTACACAATGTCAGCGGAGAGCACAGCAAAAGTCAAATTGGTGGATTGCTCTTGCCTGTGGTTTTGGAGAGAAGGCCCAACGTATAATACCTTTCATAAAACCAAGGAAGAGCTCGGTCCAGCTCAAAATGTATTTCCGTCCACCAAAGGGCCATGAACAAATGCATTCAAAAATCTCATTCTCAGATAAAGTTCAGAGCAAGTAAAAGTTTAGTCAAGGAGTTCCAACCATCTTCCCTCTGACATACATGACTACACATCCAATTGACACATTGAGGTCCAGCTCAACAGCACAACTCATTGCTGTCAAATCTGTACATTTATCAAAGCTTAAAGTTTTTAACTTTCTTTTACATGTTCCAGAAGTGTGGTGGTAAAAAAAATATACTTCCACATTAATACTATATTCTAAGCCCCTTAACTTGACCAGAATTGTAGGTAGTCTTTCCATTTGTGATGTGCTGTTCTGTTTCTTACTGATCTAATGATATTGGCGGATCAGGAATAGATTCAGATCTATTCTAAAGTAAGCTTTCATCAAAGTGCTATGAAATTGCTGAATAGGAAAAGATAAGGACTACTTTAGATTGTGAAGTTTCAGCTGGGGCAGCCATATTGTGGGCAGGGATGAAGAAACTGAGTCTTTTGCCTGTCTGGCAGAGAAACAGTTAAAAGTCCCAGCCACCCCAGTGCAGTCGAACGCAGAAATCTTTTCCATATTATTGCACACATGAGGAACAGATTTAAGTGAGTCCAGCTGTCTGGAACATCTCTCCCTCTCTCGCTCTCTCCTTCTCTCTCCCTTTCTCTCTCTCTATCTCTCTCACTCTGTATCTCTGTAACTCTCCCTCGGTCACTGGTAAGGGGCACATTCAGAGCAGTATATCATTACCCATCTGGGAATGATGGTGTGAAGCTGGAAGACTAAAGGCAATGCTCTTCATTTGTAACCAGGCTTCTTAACAAAGACTTCACAATCAATAGAAAGGCACATAATACAAATGGTCTCTTCCTTTCTTGCAAAATGGTAGAGGAAAAGCATGTCTCTCTTTTGAGAACTACATTGGTTTGGGTTGGTGATGTGGTTTCCAGTTGTGTGGCTAGGAACGGGAGCTTGTGAATACCAGAAAGGGGGACCGGTATGAGTCATAAAGCTCTTTGCCCATTGGCTGTCTCTCGGCAACCATAGCTGTCATTTAAAGAAATTGGGAAGGAGCTAGTTTCGAGGTCCCACAGCCTGAGAAAAAGTGGGACCCTTTTTTAAAAAAAAAAAAAAGATTAAAAGACAAGCTAAATAGAAACCCAAGACTCCAAGCCCACCCCCCTGATTGAAATCTTTACTTTTGTCATTTTCCCTGCACTAACATGTGTTTGGAAAAGAGTTTCTCATTGGACCATATATCATGGGGGGAGGGCTCAGCACTCTGGTCTTGTCCAAATGGAAAATGTTGCTGTTTGGCAGTCTGGGCAGCGCATTCCACACTGATATCCTTCAAATAAATTGCCAGCGCTGCTTCTCGCTTAGTTCAGGTTTGACACTGTGGACTATCCTCTTTAGTTTATCATGCAGGCAGTAGTGCAGAGGGATGAAAGAGAGAGGAGGTAGTTAGGAGTGTTGGGTAACCTGTGGAACACCCGTTAGAACACTCGTTAGAGGTTCCATTACTTCACTGTACTCTGTAGCTCCCCCCTTCCCTCGTTCTCTCTTCCCCTGTCTGGAACTTCTCTCAGTCTCTTTCTCTCTATATCTCTCTCTTTCTTTATCCCTTGCACTCCAATACACTTTCTCTCCTTCTGTCATTCTGTCTCTCTGCTCTCTCTCTCTCACTTTCCTTCACTTGCAATTTCTTTTTCTCTTTCCTTCTACCCCCCCTCTCCCATCCTCCAGATCTCAGCTCTTGTGGCATGCTGTCAGATATAAACAGCAGGAGAGAGAGAGTGCAACAAGCAAGAGTCATTGGGGTGGGGGGTGGGGGGTGGGGGGGACAAAACAATTTCTCACTGAAATTCCAACTCTGTGCTGGAGGGGGTTCTAATGCTTCCTCTTGTCACATTTCTCTCTCCCTTTTTTCTCCACCTCTTCATTTTTTCATTCCGTCTCACACTTTATTTAACCCTCTCTCCCTCCTCATATGTTACCCCTGTATGTGTAAGTCTCTAGTTACGCAGAGGAAGGGTTCATGCTGCTGAGAGCGAACACTAAGCAGCTATGGACTGGCTGTGGAGTTTGTGAATGAAATTCAACACCAAATCTCCAAAACTGACAATATTTTTAAATGTGATCTGGGTCCATCAAGCTGTACTGCAACTCTTTTTCCATAAATCCCTGACAAGCTATATCAGCGCTGATGCTTTGCTTTACTTTCATATCAGGTGAAAGCCATGGCAAAGGTACACACTGATAAACACCCCACAAAACCCAAATATCTTTCCTCAGTCCAATGGCCTCTTCCCATACCCCTCCCATACCTCCCTCACACACCCCTAAAAGACCAGGCTTCCTTCTTTATAGCTGCTGTGGCCATCAAAGTCTCAGAGAAAATGGTTCCTCCAGACCGCCTGTCCACATGTGCAGTGCTTCAGTGCTTCAGTTGGAGGAGTGAGGAAAGTCTGACAACATGGGTAGAAACAAGGCTCTCAGAGGTATCTTACCATGAAGGAAAAAGTCAGTTCAAACCTTCAATAAATCAGTTCTTGCAACTGTAACATACAATAAAGATATAAAATGGTGTTACCACAAACAAGATGCATGGAATATGAGGCAAGACATTGGCTGTGTCCAAAATGGAAAAAATCTGCCTCCTTCTGCATTCTAAGGGTACGTTTACACGTGGCCGGCTATTTTTTTATATTGTTTTCAAAAATGACATCGTGCACATCTGTTCGTTTTCAGAAAAGTTTTCGTTTACACTAACCCATTTATATGCCTCAAGAGCATGCCAAACCTCTAGGTGGCAGTGTAACGAGAAGCTCAAGCACACGTTAGCCAATCAGAATCCCGAAAATCACTTCCTCTTTCTCTTTAGAACTGACGAAAAATCTCTGCCTCGTCCCATAAATCTCCGTTTGTACCTGTTTAGACGCAAACGAGCAAACAGAGTTAGACGCAAACGGGGGTAAAACCTCCGTTTGGGTCTAAATGACAGGCTCAAACGCAGAATATGACCATTTGCATCGTTTTCAATTGTCATCTAAACACCACCTGAGATAGTGTTCGGTGGTAGCAAGGCATCAAGGCAAACAAAGAACAGAAACAACCAGCAAGTCACCACAACAGTCAAGTTTGGTTGGTCCAAATTTATGGGCCATCGAATAAAGGTTCCCCTTGATTTTGTGTAGGGTCTTCCTGTAATAAGGATAGATGAATTTTATGCATATTAAACTAAACTAAATAATCAACATGTTGACAAATGGGTCAAGGACTAATATGACCTGGTAGTGTCAGTCCAGGTTCAACATGATAATACTGGTCGATGATCTACATGGTAATGTTAGTTCAGGAACATGGTAATGTCAGTGCAGGGACTATATGCATATGCAAGTCCAGGGACTACATGGTAAGGACATGGAAATTATGAACTTGGACTAACATTGCCATGGCAATGGCAAGAACTGTTCATCCTCCATGCACTGTTCAAATGAGAACTATCAAAAGGGACTGTTTTAAAGCGTAACTCTCGGCAAAATGTAACCTATTGTCAAACTTTCATTTAAAAGCATAATTAGGACGGAAGCGCCACTTTTAAGATTGACCGTATTGCAATTTTCGGGTCAAATGGCCTTTTGAATGGGAGTGCTTGAAGCATCACCAGGGTCTCTACACATGAACTCAAGCATTAAGAACATTGTTTGTGTACACAGAGTTTACTATAAAGAAAGGTTTTGAACAACTCACGCTCGCCGCCATCTTGCCAGTCAAGAAGTGAACCTTTATTTTTAGTAAACTCTGTGTACACAAACAATGTTCTCAATGCTCGAGTTCATGTGAAGAAACCCTGGTGATACTTGTAACCAGCAGAGATGGAGACAATCGACTTTTTATTACGATCGACTTTGAGCACAATGAGCTACAGTATATGACTGCTTTTGCTGCCAGCAATTTTTCAAATTAAAAAAAGCACCCTGACCAACTTCTTGTTCTTGTCAAAAAAAGAAGCCTAGTCTGTCCACACCCATAGCCTATTGTATAATGTATGGCTCCTAGCCTAGCAGCTATCATCAGCACAAATAAACGTGACACCAAGATTGATAAATCAGCCTCAAAGTTACTTCCTCAAAATAAATTATTTAAAAGGTGCATTAACAAACCACCTATTATCTTATCTTAAATGTATGGTCCCTAGCATGGCTGCTAACATTAGCATAGATAAACATGGATCCAAGTCAGCTAAGGCAACGACAAAATAACAAACCTAAAAAAAAACAAGCATATGTTTAACAAATTGGAGATTTTGCTCAGAATACATGAAACTATGCAAGACTTACAGTACCTGTATTCAGATAAGAGATGTGGTGGTTGTTTCTGGAGGGAAATTTTAAAATAGCAGCTGCAGTACAGCTGGCAGCTGTCTTCTATTTTGGATCCATTGCCTCAGCACGCCTATAAGGTCAAAAAGTAAGGGGGAAACGATGGCTAAATGCTCCTGTAAATTCCCTGGATTTTTAATACAATGCAGACGTTTGATGCATTTGTTATATTGTTATGTTTACGGTGATGAGAGTTTGTATGGTGTTTACTTGCTTGGAACTTTTTTTAGCTTCATTAAAGCTAAAAATTTTTTAACCTTAACATAACATTTCTAAAATAATTTCGATGGCACAACCTCATAACATACAGAGCCCAAGAGGTGTCATTGCAAGATATTTTTGTGCATCGAGAGAATGTGTGCTCATTTTAGTAAATTGTGCACTCATTTTACTAAATTATGGTCTCATTTTAATAAATTGTGCAAAATTTAGTAAATCGTGCACACTTCTAAATTACTATATTGTGGGCACATTTTACTAAATTGTGCGTTCAATTTACAACAATTAAAATGAGAGCACAATTTAGTCAAATGAACGCACTATTTCGTAAAACATGCACATTATTTAGTAAAATGTGCATACAATTTAGTAAAATGAGCCCACATTTTCTGAATATATACCAAAAAATATCTTGCAAATCTTCTTTAAAGTTTGCAATTCTTTCTAGCCCCGACTAAATTCGTAGATGGCTTGAGGAACAAGCCCTGGCAGATGGATGGATGGACAAAAGTACCGATGTAAATAAAACCCATTATATACCCATAATACCCATTATCCATTATAAACAAAAAAAGTCCAACCAAAAACAAATACACAAATGGCTACTGGAGCCATCAATTAATCAGTGCAAAGTTTCCCCACACAAAGTCCTGAGAGGTAACTAATTGGCCTTGCTGGCTCCAGTTAGGCTGTTAATTGGATTGCTTTGCCTCCTGAGTGGGAGGGATGGTGTTTGTCAGGAGGAAACGGTGTCTGCCACCTGTTTACAATCAAGCCCCCACCTGCCACATAAAATCCTGTGAGGAGTCCGGTTGATGGCCCTCATGCCCAGCAGTGCCTGTGGTAAAATTAGCACTCGTCAGCCTCAGGCAGTGAACACCTAGCACAGATGGACAGTCAGTCAGTATATATGCGAGTAGTGCCTATTGCTGCACTAATATGTCCAAATCACACTGTTCCTTTTGTAAGTTGTTTTGGATAAAAGCATAAGATAAATGACTAAATGTCAATGTCACTCACTCGCTCAATCAGTCACTCACTCAATCTCATTTCTCATCATCATAGCTCTTTACTTTCATTCATCGTCTCACTGATTCAATCTCAAGCTTAGAATTTCATATACTATTCTATTTATACTGTTCATTTACATGTGTAACAGCACATTGATACACTGTACTAAGACGTCCAATAATAGACTAGATGCACAAAAGTTTCTTCCTGTACGATTGTGTATTTCCAATGGAGTGTTAACTGTGTTGTAATGACATCCTCTGTTACTGTATATTCTTCACTCCAACACTGAATATCTTGTTTGCTCAACAATAACAATTTTTAAAATGCTGATTCCCTAGTGCAACAACCAACCGGGTCCGTGTAGACACTAATTTTATTAACAATAGTGGCAGGTTCAAACACACACCAAAACTGCATCTGATAGTTTAGTTCAACTGTAACTGCACTAGAACTGTAGGATGAATATAAATAAGACATCCCAAAGCTGTTCAGATTGGACAATACTGTTTAGTCAGTTCTGAGAGAATACAGCTGTGCGTGTGAATATTCAAAAATATTCAAAAAACTCCTGAAGACCCAGCTCTTCAGAGAACATCTCCTCTCATAGCACAACTTACAACTAGTCTTGCTGATCCTAGCACTTACCACCTGACTAGAAATTACACTTGACTGTTTAAAAACAGCATTCACTTATGCACTTATTCTTATTGTACTCTACCTTTTTTAAATTGTCCTAATTGTTGAGAGAATTGATTTAAAAAGCTTAAACTGTTTACCATGTTGTTAGTCGCTTTGGCTAAAAATGTGTCAGCCAAATGTCATGTAAAATATTAATGCTTTAAAATGAAAACAATTTACACAATGTCATTGCTAAAAATTGCAAATGATGTAACTACATGATTCTATTACAGCTAGTTACACACATTTGTAGGCTACAGTGTCAAGATATTTAGTTAAACAGATAAAAGCTATATGGGTAAAACCCATTACACATTCGTTTGGCCAAAACGCTCTCTACTTGCTTGCCAGTGTACTGTGAGGTGCACAGTATGTGCACATCTGTTTCAATATGGAGTTCAGGACGTTAGTTTCTGTGTCCGTTTACTCTTGTAACCCCTAAATTTCCCTGTTCCACCCAGAGCAACACAAATGAGATGGGGCCGCGCTCCTCCTGCATTCCGCTTTAACCATTTCAGAACCTAAAGATCCAAGTCAGTGACCACGGGAGAATGATGACGTGGGAGGCACAAGAAAGAAGCTGCAACAGAAAAGTGTGGTCGAGAGGGATGGAGAGAGAGAGAGAGACAGAGAGGGAGAAGGAGAGAGAGAGAGAGAGAGAGAGAGAGAGAGAATGAGTGATTTCAAAGTTTGAGGCACTATATATTTTAGACTTTCATCAAGATAGCAGAGCTGCAGTAAGATCATTGAGTCTCCTCTTTCTTTGAAAAGGAGGCTTGCCCATAGCTGAATGTCTGCAAACAGTTACCAGTGTCACTTTTTCCAACTCCTCAGACAGAATAAGGCAAGACTTATAAGGGGGGGGGTGATGGAAGGTAGAATCGCCACAGCTCTATATCATGCCCTTTATCACCTGATGAACATGTGAATTGCACACTGTTGTTTTGTTTTGTTTTACTTTGACACATGAAATGACGGGACACTCTTCATTAATGTTCCTCTCCGGGCTGTTTATTCTTTTCCGAGGAATCTTACCCCTTCCTTCCGTCCAGCAGCTGCGCTCTCTTCTAGGTCCTGCGTTTGGGTTTCTGGAACAGGACCCAAATGTTGGAGCGCCTTGTCCAGATAAAACAAGATCCATGGCCAGCGCCAGTGGCGCTAACAGTGTCCTAAAAACCCAGAGCAGAGGGAAGCCTCGTGTCTGCCCCGGCTCATTGTCTCAGCTGTGTTACTGTCTAGGGGAGAGATAAAAGAGCTTAACATAGGTCGCAGTTAGCGTGCATAACTTAGCAACTTAAAGAAAATATATATTAAGAAGGGCAATTGATATTGAGCATTATGCACTCATGTTTGAAGTCAAAGAAGGATAAGATGAATGTTTTCTTTTAGTGAGTCAGTAAATAATGTTGGGTTGGGGTGGCGTTGGGGGTAGGGGTAGTGCAGACAAACTGTGGTCTCTGCCCCATAATTGAATGTGCTCCTCCTCTTTTTATAGGCAACAAATGGAGAGATGATTGCTACTCTGTCAGACAAACAGAGCTCAAGTACCTGAGTGGTAAACAGACTTTTTTTTAATTCTCTGTCTCTGTTTACCCCACATCTCATTCATCTTCCCAGTGTGCCAGTCTCTCAAAAGCAAATATCAAGGGAATCAGTGTCAGATTCAGGCTGAACATTCTTGGGGAGGGGGGGGGGATTAAACTGATATAAATGCTTCCTAAAACTAAAACAACACAATTCCTCATAACTAAAGGCATAAAGGGAGCCTCTCTGGACAGGATTATTTAAGTGGTTTTAAATATTTTCGGCAAACACAAGTACGCCAGAGTGTCTTGGCTTGGAGTGAGAGTGGCTGTGGTTGAGTCTGTATGTTTTTTTGTTTACCTTTTTGTTGTGTTTTGGTAGTTCTGAGGGACAGGTGCTCCTGGAGGACAAGCAACTGTAAGGATGCAGAATTAATATCACCAAGGGAAGGAGGGGATGCAGTCTCACTAAAAAGGAGGAGAAATCTCTGTGAGACAGGTTCAGAATGTGTCAAAAGTGTTTTTCCAAGAGTTGTAGAAACAAATCAGTCAACAAATATCTTAGCTCAGCTCAGTCACTGTGTGAGAGATAGCAATTAAAGTGTCACATGGCGCTATCCCTAAAATGGTGAAAATAAGTAAAGATAAATCAAGGCAAAGGTGAATTTATTTATATAGCTCTTATGGGCGCACAGCAACAACATCAGTAATAAGTCCCTGTACATGAATAGGTCATGATAACTCTTGAAAAAAACATTAGTCTTATAATCTTCACAATACAATACAGTACAAAAAATACAATAAAAAGTGGCATGGCAGTAGCAGATTTTGGCTACGTTCGTAAATTGCTGCTCCGAGCACACTTGACCGTTTGTAAATTCGGAATTATCGTGTGTTTATTCAGAGCGTCACACTCTCAGAGCGTCCAGAGCATGTCAGATTGAATTTACAAACGCACCCTTAGTCAATGTCTATCACATACCTAGAACTGCTGATAAAGGTAACTGGATAATTACTCTAACTTGTCTTTTTCCCCCAACACAGTGAGAAATTCAGCAACCCTATAAACTGCACTGCATGACTGCCAGAATAATTGTTTTATATTTCCTCTCTACCCATGTTCTGTGCAGGGCTATGCCTATGGATATCTGAGGAAGTCATGTGTTGTTGTCTGTCTTGTTAACTATTGTACCAGTTTTTTCAGCATTTTCCAGAACACTGAAAATGTAAACAACAAAGATTGTACTCAAAGAAAGATTTAGACGTATGACACTGCACAAGAATGCTTTCTTTCATCGAGACTCCAAAAAAGCTGGTGATCTGCAAGAAAGCAATACAAGAAAGAATTTCTTTAATTCATTACTCTTACATCCTAACCTTTCTGTGAATTAAGGAACTGTGTTAACGCATTGTTTCAATAACTTTGATCGGGTCATTTGTCTTTTTGTGGTTATTGGGAAGGCGGACACAGGCAGGACCCTATCGTTGGCCCGTAAACTCCAAACCCCCGGGTGAAGGTCAGAAGTCTACACTTTTTTCTTCTGAGACAGTAAAAACTTTGGGGTGCACCTGGAAGACATTACTGCCATTACAGCCAGCCATGTGGTGGGCGAGCATGCCTTAAAGAGGCAGGGGCAGAGTCTCAGCACAGCAGCTGAAGACCCCCTGGATAATCTGCTGACATCATTAGCTAAAGTGTGATGCAGGAAAATGACGTTATACAGTAGGTTTAGCTTTGATTTCACAGACTCAACAACAACAACTTCACAAAAAGCAACATAATATTTTAGAGTTGCCTTTAGTGGTAACTCTTCAACAAGTATAAGCATAGCTGGAAATGGGTTTTGTTCAGACAAATGAAATGGAGGATGTACTTCATCCCATATTTATATTTGCACTCTTTCACCCTTTTTTATGGGATGTACTTCACACTCACATACCTTTTTTTCAGGAGTAAAAAAATTAACTCTGACGTTTTTATACTTTTGAGACATTTTTTGTTCTTGAGGACTGATTTCAGGGAGCTGTCTTACTGAAGCTGTATCTGAGAGGCTTCAACACTGGGTGCTGTTTCTACTGACCTACTCGTTTGGTTACATTCATACGGTGGGGTTGATGATGCCAGAAATTCCAGTACGGAGCTGTAGACGACTGAGTGTTTCCTTTTTTCCAGCTTCCCTTTGTCTAGCCCCTCCTATATCGACTCTTTCTCCCACTCCTTCTCTCTCTCTCTCTCTCTCTCTCTCTCTCTCTCTCTCTCCCTCCTTTGAGGACTTGCTCAGTGGAAAATCGTCATCATTGTGAAAGTGAGCCGAAGATTTTTTACCCTTCTGGTTCTCTTCAGTCTCAAACACCAGTTGCACTGCAAAAGTTGATGTCTCCTACCCCAACCATTTCAGCCTCTGTCTCGTTTAGTCTTCCACACAGCAACATCATGCTACTGATATTCATGATCTTAACCCATGTTCAAACATCCATTCACATCATCAGTCTGGTGTCACGAGAGCAAAAAAAAGCCCTCAACAAAAAAAAGAACAAAAAAGAAGCGTGTTGACATTTGTTTTTCGACATGGTGACAACCACATCATCATTTCGCACCCTCCTGGTAACACTCTTCAGCAACAAAAGGGACTGGAGGTGTTGCGTCAGTCTACTGTAGAACCTGAACACTGTTCTTGTGGTGTTGGGCTGTTGCTGGGGGAGAAAACGTGACCGAGTGAGGAGAGAGAGAAAGAGAGTGAGAGAGAGGGAGGGAGAGAGAGAGTGGAGGAGAGAGAGAAAGTGGAGGAGAGAGAGAGAGAAAGTGGAGGAGAGAAAGAGAGTGAGAGAGAGTGGAGGAGAGAGAGGGAGTGAAGGAGAGAGAGAGAGTGGAGGAGAGAAAGAGAGTGAGAGAGAGTGGAGGAGAGAGAGAGAGAGAGTGAAGAAGAGAGAGGAGGAGCGGGGGGCCATGCGGTACAGCATAGCTCTGCCGTGAGTATGCTGGCGCTGGCCACTGGCCAAGTGGGAGAGACTGCTGCATCTGGTTAAAGTCTCCTGCCTGCAAGGCCTCGCTTGCTCACACTGACTCCAAACAAAGACAAATAGAAACAACCTCAGACTCAAAGAGAGACCAGACTGAGGGGGATGCTCTCATCTAAAGGCAGATCACTGAGCACTGTGTCAGAGCTGAGAACCCAGTTTTAAGATTGTGTTTGTTTAGGTTGTGCAAAACATATGCTCTCAAGCAGACAGTGATCTTATCTGATTACTTATCTTATGTTTATGAAACACCACGGTGCATTTGATTTGTGAATCATAAAATGTTTGTCTAAGGTTCTGTAGAGAGACAAGAGACCAAGCGGCTTTTCTATCGAACGGGGGGAGATGCAAAGTTCTGTCCCCAAAAAACTGCTGTTGAAATTTGCTGCCAGAAGGCCTGGACTTTGTATTGAAGAAAAACTTTCCATGCTTTGCGCTATTCACCCACAAAGTAGCAGTCCACGTAGGAAAGAAGGGAGGGTGAGCCAGCAGAAGAAACACTCATCCACCTCTTGTTAAATCAGAGAATTCCTTGATTTTTCTTTCTTTTATCAGGCAGTCATTCTATGCCAAGAAATGTTGTGTTATAAACAGGAACTATAGTAATTTGTGTGCATTTTTTAACCGTGGGAATTCTTTCTGTCTGTGATTTAATTTATTTGTTTCATTGAATATTTGCAAGAACAATAATGCCTGTATACACACACGGCAAACACACACACACACACACACACACACACACACACACACACACACATAGGTGGTCGCAAGGTTTGGCTTTGTCCATCTAAATTTAGTCAACTGGTGGGATGGGTATAGGCTTGCCTAAGTCTCATTCCTATCAGACAAAAAATCCTGCTCATTCTTCACAGGCTCTTGGGTGTGTCTTAAGTGCTTTTTCGTGTCTTTCTCTCCCTTTACGTGTCTGTCTCTCTCTCTCTCTCTTTCTCCTTTCCCTTCATCTATCTGCCCGCCCTCCTTCTACCCTTTCTCTCTCCTGCCGGAAGATTTTTAGCCAGTTGCATTTCAGAGGCGGAGTCGAGATTGAAAAGAATATTCCTTATATATTTTTCCCTTTTCTCCCTTTCTCTCAAATGGGGTTGAGCTCAGATTTCTTCCACGTGTGCACAAGTATTTTTTTCCCACAATCTGGACAACATGACAAGTTCTGCCTCAGCCTTGAGTTTACCCCAGCTCTGTCTACATATATCATTGAGGATAGCTGCAATTCAATGCTCCACGTGTCTTAATTCCCTATGATATATTTTGATGAGAACTTATAGTTTAGGTCTACAAAACCTTTATTTGATCTTTTAAACAAACTCCTTTTCTTGATGAATGTGATCCATGTAAAAGATGCTGCTTATTACATATTAAGATGTTTTGTTGGCATATGAGTATTTACAGTAAAAGAACATATTTTCAAATGACCTAAGGTAAGGTAAATTTATTTATATGATGCAATTGGCAACACAATGGCTTCTCAAAGCGCTTCACATAGGCACAGGAAAAGACAAAAACAATAATACGTCCAATGGTGAATGGTGACTCTTGGCATGAACAGTCCAGCCAGGCAACGCTGTAGAGCTTCGGGACCACATCAGCTGTCCAGAGCGATTTCTCCAGGCTTATTATCACATTCTCTTAAAAGACTCTTTCACCCAATTCATGCCATTGACATGAGAGCTTTTGCCCATTAAAACATAGAGTAAAGGTCCACTGTCAAAATCACACTACAGGGACACAGGAAACCCTCTACTATAGCCTACTAGTCTAGTACACAACCCCAGTTGGACACCCACAGGTTCAAGTCCTCTCATGCAAGGCTCGAGGGGAGATGGCTCTTGTTTTACTGTCGAAGACGACCCAGACACAGGGGACACCCACCCACTCACCCACCCACTGTGCCCACCTGTGAGCATCTCCTTCATGTCCCCTCCCATGAAAGCAGGGGAAACGCAGCTGCCAGCCGGCACCATAAAGTATCACCACCGCCACCGAGCTATAATCAGCACTGGACGTGAGCAAACAGGGACCTCTCACAGAGCTAGAGGGAGCATTTTGATCAAATAGTAATGGCTGGTCTTTAATTTAATGCAGGGGTGTGTCTCCACTTCCTCTCCTCATAGATTACACAGAGACTGGTGCTGCTTTCCGAGAGAGCACAAATGCTTTCGTTGGAGAGCATATCATCTATACAAAGGTGCATGCAATCTGAAATTTTGCATGGAACTGCATGCCACTGCTGCGTTTGTCTTTTCTCTTTGAATGTGCTAATTATTTGTGGCTTTTGCAAAACAAAATAGATAAACAATTTGCAAACACATCACTTCAAAACTCTCTCTCTCTCTCACACACACACACACACACACACACTCACTCACACACACTCACTCACTCACACACACACACACACACACACACACACACACACACACACACACACACACACACGTGTAGGTTAATGGGAGTGTAGATATGTGCTACCCCAGGTCATAGTTGTAGAGAGTAGCTTGGGGAGGGCAGGCCCAGACTGGTGTTTCAGTAGTCATGTCACCCTGGTAGAAGAGAGAGATACAAGGATACAAGGATACAAGGGAGTTTATTGTCACATGCATATAGTTACTGGAAGTAAGAAATGCAGTGAAATTATGTCTGGTGTCAGCCTATTTGTATTTCCCTTACCAAGGAAGAAACCTTGGGCAGATCCACGGCTCAAGGGGCTAACCCAACTGCCAGGGGTCTTGGTGTGTGTGTTGGGGGGATGACAGGGGAGATGGGATAGTGTGCTGTGTATGTGGGGAGAGGGCAGTGTGCAATATGTGTGTTGGAGAAGCTTCCTCATGAGACAATGTGCTGTATATTGGGGGGGGGGGGGGAGAGAGCGCTTCTGTTAGAGGGAGAGTGTGAGTGAGTGAGTGAGTGTGTATGTGTGCGTGTGTGTGTGTGTGTGTGTGTGAAAGAGATGACACACAACTTTTCCTCTCTTTCTCCTTATTCACTTTAGCCATTTTCCCCCTACTGCCTGTTGACTGTATTTGTTGAGGTCAGAGTTTCCACTGCTCGAGGAGAAGCAGATTGAAAGAGTAACTATCAGCTTAAACTGTTCTGCAGCAGACAAGAAACAAAACGAAAAGTTTATTATCACATCATCTTTAAGTGTAATGTTCGATCACTTTGATGTATAGCGAACTTTGTCTTGCAACTAAGTTTTAGACATTATACTAATGCCCTTTCAAGATTGTGTCAGACACCTAACCAACCCGTTTTACCTATTTAAAATTATCCATGCCATTATAAAATTCTTGACACTTGAAGTGGCTGGCAAAACATTTTCAAACAACCACCTTGTTCCTTTGTTTATGTATAAGACAGGGAGTGTGGCCCTAATTCTTTTTCTGAACTTTGAAACTTTAAAAGGTGTACAAAATTAGACCTGCATTTTTGTGGTCAGTGTCCAATTACGAGGGTCAGTAAGGTTCAAAACAGTTTCCTTAATAGCAAGATTTTTTAAAGCGCTGAAATGCCTCTCCCTTTTCTGCCCAAGAGGTCTGTGCAAGGCTACCCTTCTTTTTTCCACTTCTAGGACTTCTAAAAAGCATAGACTGACATTACAGTAACAACTTTACCCTTTCCTACTATTTCATAAAAGAAAACCTAGAGGTCTACGAGATCTAAGTAGCCGTTTCAACTCTTTCTAGCTTTGGAATTAGTTTCAGTTACCTGTAGAGACTCCATCTTATAATTTATGTTATTAGTGAAAGTATAGTGTTGACAGAAAATAGCTTTATTACAGAGGACTCTTATGCTTCAGAATTCCCCACTCTGTGAAGCAAATATTTATTTCCTTTTGATGTAATTGTAGGCTTGGGATAGGCACTCTCTCCTCAGAGTCTTCCACAGCATTTTCTTTCTTTTTTAGGACAGTCACAGAAAACTGAACTCAGTCTTAAACAAAAATGTCCGCCATAAAACCAAATACTGTAGCCTTAACATACTCTTTTTCATACAAGCTGCCACGGCAGCGCAAAGAGTTTGATCCAACCTGCCCATTGGCCTCTTCAATGGCTGGGTACTGTGTAGCTCAGCCCTATTTCGCACCCAAGCCAATTTTTAAACTTAATTCAATTCATTCAAATAGTTCATTATTTTTTATATTTTTTATGTATCTCTGGTACAATGTATCACCCTTTGTCTAATGATCATGCAATTTTCAGGCAATTGAAACTTAGTGAAATAAAAATGCACTGTACAGTAAATCATAGATCGGAATCATGTGAATGAATGATCTTGGATTCAGCTGTAGGTGCACACATAGCATATACATCCACAGCATATAGGGACAGATCATACATCCATACACGGACAGGTCTGCAGCAGTTACTACAGACACTGCTGCATATCTTAGCTCTAGAACACAGGCCCAGAAAACAATGTTTTTGAGTATTTGCCCCGGCATCAGGAACCACCACACCACAGTAAGAAATCAACAAGTTCCCTCGAAAATCTCTGAGCTAAAGCTGATGTTGTTGATGTTGCCTCTCCAAAATCAGCATCTGTTTCATGCAGCTGTATACTCTATAAACCCGGTTCCCCTTGTGTTTACTCTTGTAGTGTAAGATCACACACAGTGCAGGATTTGAGAGTACAATGTTGGATGACACTCCTCGGATGGCTGGGGTGAGTGTGTGATGACATCTCTTCAACACTGCAGCAGGACGAGAATGCAGATTTCCGGTTTCGGCGCCGCCGAGAGTGGCAGCATGTCGAGGTAGCTCCGTGTCTTTGTGTTTTCCCTTGGGGATCAATAAAGAAAGAAAGAAAGAAAGAAAGAAAGAAAGAAAGAAAAGAAAGTAAAGTAAGTAAGTAAGTAAGTAAGTAAGTAAGTAAGTAAGTAAGTATGTATCTATCTATCTATCTATCTATCTATCTATCATTTCTGACTGTGTAAGGTCACATCTTACAGCTTTGTGCCACTCTGTACAGATCACACAGCGAGTACTTGTCCAGCACCCCATCCCTCCTCTTCCCCCTCCTTCTCCTTACCCTTCCTCCCCCCATGTCCCCAGCATGTGTCTCATGTCAACATGTGTCTCAGACGTCTGCGAGTCAGCACTCCGACGGGCCGGCCCTGGCCGCACATGCAGGTAGAGGAAATGGTTTGGATGTTGACCCTCGTGTAGCCCGCCCGAGTGTGTTTGTACGCTTGCGTTCGCCCCCTATTTGCTTAGCCTCCGGCGGGGCAGGATAAGCCACACTGAGCTGGAATCAGCTCCGTTTCCTCTCCCCTCCCTCCCCCCCTCATCCTCCCTACCCCCCTGCCTGTCCACTTCCTTACCCCCTCCAAAGCTCTGCTCACAGTTCCCCCGCCCCCACCTCCAGTCCCAGGGGCAGTAAGATAAACACTTCTGAGCGTTTGCCCCTCTGCCTGGCCATGTCTCAGAGAGTTCACGCCACAGAGGCTGTTTTCTTTTCTCCCCTCTTCTCTGATCCTACTGTATCAAAATGTAGAAGGTGTGACAGAAGGGAGAAAGTATGTGTGTGTGTGTGTCTGTGTGTGTGTGTGTGTGTGTGTGTGTGTGTGTGTGTGTGTGTGTGAGTCTGTCTGTGTTTCTAGTGGGGAAATAATCTTGTGCCCGAGTTACCACAGATGTTTGCTTAGCTCTTATGATACACCCCACTCCCCAACCCCAACTCAAACTAAGCCCTTATTACAGCCGGAAATTCTCCAGGTGATGTAATGGTCCACTGCGCAGGTGAGGTCTTTCCCCGACTGGGGAAGGCAAACTACGGCTCAGCGTAAGAGGTGGATCTACTTCCCATGAAAGACAACATGTCTGCATGGCAATGTAACAATTCCTTCACCAGAGGTTTCTCCAGACTTTGTAAGCAGAGGAAAAACTTCTTTGCAATACCATTTCTTTTTTCTTTCTTTTTTCAAATTAGCTTGTGAGATAGTAGCTTGTGTAATTGTTGACTGTAGGCCTACTGCCAATCTAAATTCAATCACCTAGAGTTGAGAAGTGACCAAAAAAGAGAATGAAGAAAAGAGAGAGGGGGAGAAAAAAGGGGGATGAGGGAAAGAGAATGTGCAAAGGGAACATTCTAGAGCGGTCTGTTTTTTCAGCAGTGGGCTGAGCTTCACATTTGAGATCCCAGCTCTTCTCAGTCTGCTCCAAGGTCTGGGTTTCCTCCAAGCTGTCTGGTATGCCTTTTCTCCCTTTCCCTACACTTTCTTTCATCCATTCTCTCTCTCCTCCCATCATCTCTCCATCCTGGCCCCACTC
Source organism: Alosa alosa (assembly GCF_017589495.1). Taxonomy (NCBI): domain Eukaryota; kingdom Metazoa; phylum Chordata; class Actinopteri; order Clupeiformes; family Clupeidae; genus Alosa; species Alosa alosa. Next base: position 14,419,731 of record NC_063208.1, read on the forward strand.
TTTCACTTACTTTCTTTTTCCTTCGTTTCAAAGTAACAAACCATTAACATAACACTAACCATAAACATCAGACTTGTTGTGTTGATGACCACTGTCATCCTGGTAATATTCATTATGGTAAACATTAGATCAATAAACTTCTCTTCAAAGAATGCAAACCAAGCAGACATTGCAACTAAAAACAGAGGGCTTGGTACAGTAAGGCAGACTTTGACTGCATTTTGTGCAGTTGATTCCACAGACATACAGAGCTGGATGACGTGGCTCTGTGAAACAAAGGTTTTTTTTTTCCAGCCCCGTTTCAGTCTGCAAGGACCATCACTGCAGTAGAAGAAGAAGAAGAAGAAGACGAGGAAGGAAAAAAGAGGAAAGAAAAAATCTTAATGACACGTGAGGGCGAGCCAGACTGGATTGGTGCCTGTGCTGCACTGGTGTACGTTTCCCTTCCGACCTTCTTGGTGATTGTGGAAAACTGGTCAGTATTTAAAGGAGCCCTCCCAAGCCCAGATAAACATGGAATTACAGGCACAGTGGCAGTAAGGCGACGGTGACTGGACATTTCTGTCTGTCTTGCGCGTCTGTCTCCCTGGTAGTTTGGCTCCCACGCCTCTGCCACACATGTTGGCTCTTAACAAGATAGGATGTTGTAGGAAACACAGTGTACAGCTGCATTCAACATTTTAGCATTATCAGCTCATCTTTGAGAATGCACTCAGCCCTAAAGCACATGATGCATTCTCTGTGAGTAAAACAGAGAGAAAGAGAGAGGGAGAGAGGAAGGTAGGGAGACTCCTGAAGCCCAGAGGACAGAAGAGTAGCCCACACTTTATTTTTTCCTCTTTTCTTGCTCTTAATTCTTTCCTCCTCCTCTCTTCCAGCCAGATGTGTGTCTCCTCTCTGTTCTCCTCTCTCTCTCTCTCTCTCTCTGCTGTCTCTCTCTCTCTATTCCCCCCATACCACCACCCTCCCTGGAAAAGGCCTCCATGATTCATTTTCCATGGACATCTTGAAGCTCTAGCACAAGGGCCCTCCCCTCTCTTCTCTTCTCTTCTCTTCTCTTCTCTACTTTACTCCCACCCGGGTTCCAGGATTCTCACCCCCCGTCTGATCATGGCTATGTATACCCCCAACACACACACACACACACACACACACACACACACACACACACACACACACACACACACACCACCACCACCATTCCATGCCCTCCACCTCCCTTAAACTCCATTTTCCTTGTGTCTCAGTCGTTGCCTGTGTGCGTGTGCATGTGTGTGTGTGTGTGTGTGTGCTTGTGTGTGTGTGTGTGTGTGTGTGTGTGTGTGTGCTTGTGTGTGTGTGTGTGTGTGTGTGTGTGTGTGTGTGTGTGTGTGTGTGTGTGTGTGTGTGCGTTTCTGTCCAGGGGAGGAAAACACTGGCAGAGCAGAGTACAGAGCAAAGGAGCGGAGCCACCCCCCTTAAGCCTAGAGGATGCTCCATGTATGGTGTTGTTGTATGAACCGGGTCATCATTGCAATCCTGTCGCAATTCACCAGAGCCATTGAGGCAAGTGACTATAAAGTGCCACTCAGGCTTGCTGGATTGTTATGCTTCTAGCCTCCCACTGCCCAGACCAAAAAAAAGTGTTATGCAAACTGGACCTCCTATCTGTTTACATGCAGGGCCAATGACACCACATTCTTCTCAAATTCTGTTTGCAAAATATCCATACTTCCCACCGTAGCCATGATTCCTTAACCCCTGTATCCCCTTCCCTGGCTTGGCAGTTGGACAGGCAGGGAGACAGGGGTGGTAGTCCTGCACCGGACCCCCCTGGAGAGAAGGATCTGAGGGGTTGGTCAGCGTCCGACTGATAAGCTAATGCAGGGGGAGTGGCCTGCAGCTGTTCGCTCCTTTCCTCTTGACGACGAGGGGAAAGTGGAAAAATGAAAAAACACATGGTGAAACCCCTCCCTCCCTCATTCCTCTCTCTCTCACTCCCTCCTCTCTCTCTCCCTCACTCCTTCCTCTCTCTCTCTCACTCCCTCCTCTCTCTCTCCCTCACTCCCTCTGTCTCTCTCCCCTCTCTCTCTCCCCCCTCTCTCTCTCTCTTTCATTCTCTTACACCCTCCTCACACATACCCCTGACACACTCCACTCCTCTTTCTCTCTCCTCCCTTGCTCCCCTCACTCCTCCCTTCCACACTTCCTCATTTCTTTTCCCACCCAGTGTTTGCTAACGTGCCCTAATGACTCCACCTCAGTCCACCTCACCTGGTCGAGTCTCTGAATGGGGATTACCTCACCGAAACAAGATACAGCCTTTCTTGTGGTAGGCCTGAAAACCCACTTAGTGGTAGTGGACCCTGTGCTAACAGACTGTAGTCTTAAACGACTGCTAAAGTTTACTGTACCTAGGCTGCATCCCACCTTTAAGTCAGATCTGGCTCTGAACAGGGGAGCCTCCATGTCATTGTGATGGAAGGCCGAGGATTGGGTTTATTGCTGAGATGTGGAAGCATGGACTTTTGAACATTTTCATAAAAGAATGTTATATTCGATGGGCCCCGATATTCTTCAGAACGTTTATTCTACGAGATGGTTGTGACAGTACTGCTTAAGGGTGGTGAGGCAGCTGAGTGGTGTGTTGAATATTCTAATAAAAGAACACATTAATCAGTGGTGTATAATTATAAAACTGCACCTCATTTTCAAAGGACCCTTTAGAACGCTCATTCTACGACAGTGCCGGTCCCTGCTGAGGTTCGGTGAGGCGGCAGCCTGGTGTGAGTGTGCCTGAGCAGCTCTTCACCCAGCCCGCCTCCAGATGAGGGGTTTTAACACACTGCTGTAAAAAACACCCCTATCTCACTTCACCAAAGCTTTACTCACACCGTAATCTTTACAGGGGGCTTTTAACAGATCATGGGCGTTCAGCAGGTCAGTGTTGACATTTCAAACTCTGAAAGCACCAACACAAATGGCATGATGAACACTGAGCCAGTTCAATGTTTAGGAAATTGACAGCACATATTCCTCTAGAGGTAACTCAAAAGCTTCATTCTTAATATTCTACCATCATAAGGTATGTTTATTCATATAGCTCATATTATACATTGGGGTAATTCAATGTGCTTTACATAAACAAAAGCAAAAATAGAGAATAATAGTCATTTATTTACTAGTCCTTAAAAGTGAGCTATAAGCTAACTGTGTAACTCACTTCCAGGTTAGGCTAACAGTGTCAGACTGGGTTATTGCATTTATGTATCCTCCTATTTAACTCTGAGGTAAACAGCAAATCATTTAATTTCCTAAAAAGTTGTTGTGTTACTTTAACACAAAAAGCATTGCCTGGATAAAGGCCCCATGGCAGATAAACCTGATCTCAAATCAGATCATCAGATAAGCTCAACAACCACCTGCTTATCATATCATATCACAAAATTAAAAAAAATATATTCCACCAAAAGCAAAAGCAACACTGCAGACATCTTGAGGTTAGTATCAAGCATGATCTGATGTAGTCGAAACCGCATTGGGAGTAACAGACACACTTTGAGATTATCGTGGTACACCATGGCCTACCTACAGTAGCCTGGAGGCATTCAAATTCAGACCCAGCCTGCCTGGTGTGCAGTAAATTATATGCTCAAGGACAGACATACCTCCTCTTTAAAGGCACGTGCACTGATTGCATGTTAAGAGAACTGCAGTATTTTGAGGGGTGGTAAAGTCTACAATTGAAAGGTGCCTGCCTGTGATAGAGGACTTCTCAATTACTGCACTAATAGGCAGTGTCTGAGATCTCCAAGGAAAGTGGTCTCAGGTAAAGGTGAAAACACTGCTGTTCATCCATTTTTGGAGTTTTGTGTCCACTGGGGGATTAAAAAGCGGTGGACATGTTCATACAATTTAATGAGCCGAACCCCTTCCAACATTATAGCACTTGCATTGAACTTTGCATAGCTTTAGCCTACTGTACATACATTTGCAGGGGTGTCTCAAAAGCACCTTTGGCCCAAATCTATGTGAGGTATCTTTATATCACTGTACTTTATGCAGTAATTAATACATATACAAGACTAGTCTAACCATCATTTATTGTTGTCTGGACTCTCCCTTAGGAAGTAGCTGCCAAAAAGCTGCCACTGTACTGACACTCACAACATCAAATGTAACAGATGAGCATCTAAGGACATTTACAGAGCAGTGCTAGAACTTTTTCCCTGCAGTTTCTGCTATAAAAAAGACTGAAATATTCCTTATAAAAAGCAAAATAAAATATGCATGAATCTACAGTACAATGTTTTTGAAAGTAGCACTCTTTTTCTAGCCCACAACTCATGTGTAGTCCCAACATGTAAACAAGGAAGTGAGCCATTACAATGAGTGGGGGAGGCTTATCAGCTAATCAGACAAAATCCAAGCTACAGTCTGGGAGCTGTGGCCTCCTTTCTGACAGTTTCATCATCACCAGAGTGAACACTGTCTGAATGCAGCAAACACTATTGCCTGATCTACTTCACACAGTGCATAAGGGAATGGTTGGTTATGGTTGGTTACTAATGAATGTGACCAAAAAAAAAAGCTAATAGCCAATCAGAACCCATCAAATTTTAGCCGTCACATTCATTAACACAAGGAGAGACTTATCGTTACTTATCGTTGTTCAGTGTGAATGCTTTTATCGTTATGGTTATAGTTATCGTTATCGTTAGGAAGCACTTCAGAGGCCTTCACATTTCAGAGTATTGAGTGGAGTGTCTTCTTGTTATCATTCGGTTATTCAGAGAGAAATGCAAACAATTACACTAACAGGCATATGTGCAATACAGGGCAATGACAGCTGCTGACCGTAAGCATGCTTGCACTTGAAACACTTTTGATGTGAAGTTGGATTGGATCCCTCTGTAAATTTGTGGATAATCCTCCACCTCTACACAAAGCATATTAGTTCAGTCTGGCATTTTAGGTATAGAGACAAAGGAGGATCCAGAGAGGAAGATATTTGTTCCTGTGAGGAAACTGGTGCACATCACAGAGTAACAATACGATACTCCTCTTAAGATTGGTAATTGAGTGGTAGTGATCAGACAGAGTCCCACTTGTCAAGGTCACCCAAAGGCACCCATAGCCTGGAGTCCTGGTGATGTACACACTTTTACTGGGCTACCTCAGATGAACCCTCAAGTGATTGCATGGTCTCCAAAAGCCTACGCTGGATAACCCTTTGCCACGTTGTCTCTTCCATTCACTCTCTCTCTCTCTCTCCCCTCCCTGACTGTGTTCTCTCTCTCTCTTTACTCTCACTCTCTCTCTCATCTTCTCTCTCTCTCTCTCCCTTTCTCTCTCTCTCACGCCTCTCCTCCTCACTCACTCACTCCCTCTCTCCTCAGTTCACTCCGCTCCACATTTTGACGTCCCTATCGTCCTCACTCACTCTTCCTCTCCACTGGGCCTGCCCTGGTCCCTCAGTCAGTCTGGGCCCTAAGATGTGGGTTTTTTTCCGCAGGGCAGGAGGGAGGGTCACTGTAATTGAGTTGCTTCCTGGGAGCTGTACAAGTTAAATGCCATTCTCCAAACCGCCAAAGCTCGCACTGACTGGAGGTCAGAAAGCGCAAAGACTGCTGGCACTTTAACCCTCTACAGGAGGAGGAGGAGGAGGAAGGAGGAGAAAGTTTCTGTTTTTACCCATTTTGAGCCGCTGTGACTTCCCCCACTCCTGCTCACACCAGCTCTGCCACGAAGACAATGTCACAACCTCTGATATACGGAAAGAAAAGAAAAGAAAAGGGAAGAAAAAGAAAAAGAAAGGCAAGAACTGAAGGCAAAAGACAAGAAAGGATAAGAAAACAAATTAAATGAAAACAAATAAAAGAATAAAAAAAAGAGTTTGGAACTTGTTCCAGTTGCTATGAAATCATGCAGTTCACTGCTTTGTGAAATTCATCGATATGACACGAACACGAAAAACTTCATTCATAGATATGACACCAACACGAAAAACACAAAAAAACACGTCAAGTCAAATAATGTGTGCAAACTCAAGGTTTCCTATGGCTTAAGAGAACAGCCACGGTCATCATCTCAGACATGACCTCAACATTGACAGATTATATGAATTATGAACTGAGTCATATCATTGACATGGCACTTTATCATTCCTCATTCAGTGTCAGGTGATCTATAATCAGCTGTGTTATGACTGAAGTTGTTATATCATTGTCATTATATACTGAACTAATGATTGCATTATTGGCTCTAATGCGTTCTCGCAAGTTTAAACAACAAGTACATTACATATATATTTCTATATAACGCAAGAATATTGGGAATATTTGATAGTAATGTTTAAAGTCTTAGTTGGATGAATTAGCAAGAATACATTTTGGCCCAACATTTGTTAGCCTGTTAGATCTGTTTCCTGCCCCACTGTTTTCTATCCCTCTTCATGTCTGCTAACAGTCTAATATATGTATATGTAATTTACTTATAAGCTGTAATGAGGTTGTATAGAAAGTATGTCTTGAAGGCGTTACAGCTTTGTGCTTTTAGGACCATGCATGTGGAATTCTGCATAACTTTTTCTCCACATAGCTTGGAATTGGCCAGATAAAAGGGCTTTAGTTATATGATGCATAACAGCTATAGGCTGCATTTAATGCTCGTGATGTGAGGATGATGTTCTTCAGTGTACTAGCATAAGGTTATATTGAGAAAGAATGTCATATAAACATTATTCTCGTAGACAGTCAGACAGTATGCAAAAACAATTAAGTGTGTATGTTAAAATGAGTCTGTGTTTGTTTGTTTGTGTTGTGTGTGTGTGTGTGTGTGTGTGTGTGTGTGTGTGTGTGTGTTCTCTAAACATGTAATCAAACACTTACTTATTTATTTTAAGTTCTTAACGCAGTGTGTGTGTGAGAGGAGGGTTCACACTAAAGGCCTCTGGAACGAATGGGTGAAACGTGCAGCGCTCTCTCTCTCTCAGCACCACCCCCCTCATCTTAAGGAGCCCTAAATGACTTCTCCAGAACACAGGGGAAGAAACAGGGAGTAAGGCAGAGGCACAAAGAGAGAAAGTGAAAAATGCAAGTTAACCATTTCAGTATGCAAAATTCACAAACACGCAAAACAAGTATCAAATGAAGAGGTTCCAGCAAATGTATGTTTGTTTTGAAGTACATGTCCAAATACTGTATGTGTACAGACATTTTAAAATGTTTAACGCTGTTTTGAGTGGTCCCTTGATGAACAAATTTTACTCCATTATATAACACAAATGTAGGGTTCACCAAACATTTTAGTGCAAAAGTATTGCTTGAATGGTCAAACTGATATCAAAGAACCCACCTTCAAACATTTTTCAGGACAGTTCTTTTAGAAGGGAAGACAACAACCCACCCAAAAGTTCACACACATATTATCCTCTCCCCTGCCTGAGAGAGAAAGAGCAAGAGCTAGAGTAAGAGAGCAGCATCCTCTTCTGGTTGAAAAAATTCTACATACACCAGGACTCTGCCCTATACAGGGCTAAAATATACTTCCATACACATCTATAAGCTTCATAGTAAATTTGAAAGATTTAAAAAAAAAAAAAAAAAAAAAAACATTTTCCACTGTAATAATTTCCTGAAGGTTTCTTTATACTGGAGGTTTTCTAAACAGTTCTAGCAGTCACCTATACCATTTTCTCCATTTATGTTTCTTCATATAAATTCTGACAATAACTGGAATGAATTAAAAGCTAAAACCCTTAAAAATGACATGTACAAAGACTATAGTTTAATCTGCATTGTGTTGGCTCTTTTCTAAGTGTAGAACACCATGTTCTGTCTACACCATAATCAGTCAGCCAGTCTCCACTTGGTGGCGCTCTCACACAGACGACCACCAACCAGCAGCACGGTATAGGTGCTGACGGCTGGGGAAGAAGGGCGAGAAGATTCCATTTCACATCTCAGCAGGTCTACTGATGAAGTGATCAAATGGGAGTTGGTGATAGATTAAAAATGTCACTGTAAAAAAAACGCGATTGCCTTGTCCAACATCTTAACTCGGGATGCATTTGAAACCTGCTCTGTGTTCAATATGAGAATAGTGTGGACTAGTTCTTATAATTTTCTAATAATCAATCATCGGTGAGCATTGTTAGGCTACTTGACAGTCAACAAACCCCACAAGTTGTCTTGCATGCTGGCAAACAACAATTCATCAAGGCCCACTCAAGCTTGATGAGAAATGTAGCCTATGAATGTGCATCAAAACACAACTATCTTCTTTAAAATAAAAGACGGCGGACCGACTAACCAGGACCACTTTGCAGTGGCAGCTATGCATGGGCCTCGCCCCACTCAGTTCATCATCTTTGCGTCCAGCACCACGGGGTGTCCAGCGTGCTCCTGATTTCCCGACCACGGAGCACGGACACTTGAAGGGAAGGGAGAGCCAAGTGGTCTCCGTCTGTTCTCGGTAAGTGGGTTTGAGCAGCTGTCTATCCTCTTGAAAACTAAGGGGAAAATAACATACATAGGTGGCCAGCTATGATAAAAACAAACACATAGGCTATTTTGTATTTTGTGCATTCTGAACCCCTCCGCTGATGGTTTGTAGGCTATTAGCGAGAGTAGCTAAAAAATGGCAAGGTGAAGGTCAAGAGCGTAGACTTTCTCTCCAACAATTTCAATGTTTCCTTCTGAGAGACTGGTCTCATTTAAAGTATATATTACATATTATTATATATTAAAGTATATATTACCTTATCCTAGTTAAATCTACCCTCAAGGATTTTTTTAAATTCACCCCGAAGCTTCAAGCACATTCTCTCATTAAAGGTAGAGGAGCTATGGCAATCAAAGCCTCTCTCCTTGATCTGACGGTCCAGGCAGAGAAGTCTTTGATCAGGTCAGCTTAAATGTCCCCAGAGGACCTTTGCTTTAAAGTCAGGACATTGTAAAGGTTGATGGGAAATTGCAGCAAAGTGGCAGGCTCTCTTTTGCTCATTGGAAGGTTGATGTGTTTGAATGGACATGTCTGTATGCAAGAAGTCAGAGCTTTGGTAATCACCCTTTACTGTCTATGTAATCACCATGTAATTGTGTGAGAAAAAGGGAGCAGAGTTGTGTGAGTCATAATTGCAAATGTCAAAGGTACTTCTGTATTCAGCAGTGCATTATCCTCACCTACACTGTATCAGCTTTCTGGTGAATTATTCAAAAGGGAGAAAAAAGCTTTGTTTAAAGAGATGGGCAGTGATTGTACACAGTACACTAAAGTAAATGTTCCCCTTTCATATTCATGTAGTGGAGTGTGTGTGTGTGTGTGTGTGTGTGTGTGTGTGTGTTTGTGTGTAGGTGTATTTAGTGTCACTTGTGTCACTTGTTGATAGGTTGTTGTTCAAATACCTCAATTATGTAATGATGATGTCCTCTTGCTCCCTACGCTAAAGGTTTCCAGCTTTTATCAGTGCTTTTCCACAAAATCCTGTGAGATAAATATTTTGTTTTAGTCACTCACTGTGTTTGAATGTGTTTAGCTTTTGCCTGACCATATATGGCTCTGTGTGTGTCTTTCTGGAGACTTTTATGTATTTCAAATGTTACACGGGCAGAAGATAAGAAATATAACCAACTGTGCTGAGATTATGGAGCTTAAGATCATTTGTCAACCACTGTCTGCCCTGCAGTTTGGCCTGGGCTTTTCTAACCCTAGAGTCATGGGGTGCGGCTTGAAATTCGGAATGCCTTGAGAAATATAAACTTTCCGGGACCTTAATTGAAATGAGAGGCAAAGGGCAAAGTCAATTAATGAGCACAATGTCTTACCGGTATAAATAAACTAAAGCTAATATTTTGCATGTGAGAGAATTCAGCTAACCCAAACACCGGTATGTTTGTGTTTAGGATCTTGCTCATGGTATTTTGCATTCCTTCGCACAAACTCGCATCACAGACGTACGTCACAGACCACTTGGAGGTGCAAACAATCGGTTATTTGAAAACAATTTTGGTTATTTGACCATCAGTTAACTTCGAAACAGGAATTTTACTTTGGATAGACAATACCAATACATCATAGGAGTGAATAACGTCAAAAAATCTAGACTGGAGTAACTCAACATTTGACACCTCCGATATGTTTAGTGTTCTAAAGACTTCAAATAGACCGTTATGATTACCAAATTGATATCCAAGGAGTTAGAAGTGAACACGCATGGATGGCTATAAAAACTTTGTCTTCATTATACAACTAAACACGGGAAAATACTTTTATAACCCTTGAGCCAGCTCCTTACTATGTGATCTCAATGGCGATGCAGCGTTTGTTTGCACCTGGTTACCTCCCAAAACGCCCTCAAACGCCCACAGATACCCGTTTGTGTGTGTGTGAAAGAATAGTAATTAAATTAGCTTTAGTTACACTTTAGACTCTCTTTGTACATCACTTAAATGAGGGCCCTCTAGGTTTACATCTCATAATTCAACAGTTCCTGAAATGTACCACAGGCCATCTCCAGCTCCAGTTCAGGGAATCCTCTCCGTCCCTTTATGCCCCAACATCAGTCCCTATAACCCAACTCCACCCGTCCGGCTCAAGGATACAGAGGAGTTTAAAAATGAGCACATCATCTACATACATTATAATTGCTAATGAAGAGGGCAGGTGCATGTGACGGTGCTCATAAATAAAGATGAAGTGTCACAACAACTTTACTCGGCACACACCACAACCAAGAAGCCACAGATCTGGTGCGTTTGAAAGGCAGCTCTAGGGAGCCCGATTGAAAATAGAGCCTCCCTGAATGCCTAAGGTGACCATGCGTCAGCCCGCTGAAATATAAATGTATTTTAGAGAATATTATTTAAGGAGATTTATGCTTTGCTTCTCAGTGTTCTTGTTTGAATAGTTTCTAAACAAATAGCTTAAAGGAATGTCAGGTAAGCACATTGGCTAAACTACATTGGTTCAGAATTGGCCTTTAGACAGAGGAAAGCGATTCATCACACTGTTTCACAGCAATATGCCCGCAATAAGTCAGATTTAATTAGATCCATGTCAGAATGTTGAATGCTGAAGGAGAGCAAACATGCCAATTGATTCGCGCTCAGTGCAAATGCAATTCGTCTTTTCGTTGGTATACTATACACACTCACACCCAGTCATGCATGAACTCAGATAATGGCAACGCCACAGTTAATGAATGTTCAAAGTGCATTAATACCCTGGCCCTTTCATAGCCTATGGCTGTGTCCATAATGATTAGTCATTACAAGCCTATGTATGTGCCATCATCTCGCTCGGTGTAAATCATCAACAACATCAGTCTGCAAATGTGGTATTAATGAAAAAGCTCATGAGCCCGGAGCAGTGTAAATATAGAGGCGAAGTGACTAGAATGTGTGAACACAAATGCTGTGACCTAATAGCATGGGCTGATGCGCATGTGTTCATCACCTCCCGCAGGGCGGCTTCTTGGAAACGCTCAGGACATCAGAAGACTCTGAGGAACATTGTTTGCAGTTAGGCCCCCTCTTCAACTCTTCCAGGTCCTTATAGTTTTAATTATTTGGTTAACTAAAAGTAAAGTTTACTTACTTTCTAGTAAAGTAAGGCTAAGACACAACAAAAGCGAGTCACTTGATTCCCATAATGTAACATATGCACATGGACATGTTTTCAGAGTATTTTTGGATGAAAGCAACTGCTTAAAGAATCTAGTCAAAAAAGAATATAGTCAAAAAAATATAATAGCATGTTGGCCTGTGTATCATCAGTGGCAACACTGTCCACATTCATCAAGGGAACCACCAAACTACCCATTTCCATTAACTAATGCAAATGCAAACTATGCATTTGCATTACCATAGCCTCACCAGCAGACAGACAGTTTCTATCATAGGGCCTTGGAGATTGCACCAAAGACCCTGCACATACACACAAAACTCATGCACATTTGCACAAAATAATAATAATAATAATAATAATAAGTTCTATTTGTTGCCATCTATAATGTTATATTATGCCCGTTTATTAGGATGATTTTTTTATCATGATGTTTTATGATGTTTTATTTATGCAATTTTTATTTAAGTGCAAGGTGCAGTCAGGGATTTCGCTTTTGACACTTTTGTTTGTGGTTTTGTTTATGTTTTAAATTTATTAGCAGACGCTTTTGTGCAAAAAACATACATTATATTTTAACCAAGGACCAAACTAAACACGCCAGAGAGGTAGCTAGCTCACGTCTACCTTCAGTATTCCCAGAGAAATTCCACGTAGGGTTTAGTTTTCGTTTGGGGGACAGGCTGCTCCCTCTGTTTGTTTCCAGTTTTCAGAGCCTGGGCTGTATACAGAGACTGTTTGTTTTACAGTATACTCACAGAATGGGCAGCTAGCGGGTGTGAGAAGCGATTGAAATTGCTCTAATACTTGTGTATAATGATAACATTATACACAAGTGTTCTTGTTTGAATAGTTCAGTCACTCATTCCATCACTTAACCTGCCTTTCCTACTCATCCTTAAGGGTGCTATCCTACACCACTTACTCATGCAAGAGCTAAACAAAACAATGCACATTTGTGCTGTTTTGTCATGTTGAATATTCAATGTTACTCTTGACGATGCCTGAAGGGGGATTTGTCCTTATCAACCATGGAAGGAAGGATCTGACATCAAAGGCAGGCTGTGAGTGTGCATTGACTCTCAAGATGAATAGTGAATGGATATGGGGGAATCACATTAGCTTCCAAGGCAGGAAATGTGTAGACCTCCAATTCAACTCTCCTGTCCGAGCCATATCTGCCAGCACCTTGCCTTCAAGAGTATCCATCAACCCTGGGCGTACATCTACATCTCAACCATTGTCTATTTAAAATTCAGCTTTCATTGCATTGCATCTACCTAAGATGCAGCAACATGTAATTACTCCTGCTGACAGACTGAACAATACAACCTAGCATTGTAATGTATGAGTTCCATACTCATGGAGGGATGACATTTCTAAATCCTCCATGCATTGTCACTACATTTAAGCAGGAAGGATTTATCATAAAACAGACAGATCAAACCATGGTCATAACATCAAGCTTCCACCAAGCCGAGCATAGGCACCTGAATTTACATTCAGGTCTCACGTCACTCCCCAGTCGCACCCCGGCATCATTCATTTCCACCTGCACACACGCACAAGACAATATAATCTGTTCTCTGGGTCCTTCTGTCACACGGCCATAATTCACAGTCAGCCACTGTCCTTAGTCAATCTCCCATGTGGAGAGAGGGTCTCAATGTGATCTGATAAGGGATAGGTTCTCCTCGGCCAGACTGAAGGAACCCGATGGAAATGACAATGAATATAAAGAGGATTAGAATAACTGTAATTAGGGCTCGGAAAGAGGAGATGAATCACACTCTCACTTTTCTCTTGCCCTAGACTTAATGAAGGCAAGTATACCATGACTACGCATGTTGGGAAAGGCCAGGAGTAAGATAAATTAAAAGGTTTAGGGGATTTGCTGTGTTTGGAAAATCAATGCTTGAATCAAGATGCTACATGTAGAGATTTCCAATATTTTTGGTCAGCTCAAATCCAAGTAACTTGGCAGGTATATCGATGCAACTGTAAAACGTTACAAGAAATATTTCTGAAAAAGAGGACGTCGGTGTCCAGTATCTGAAACATTTGCATTAAAAAAAATCCTTCAACCCCTTTGCATTTCAGCTCACTATAGAGAGGGCAGCCTCTTGCACAGAAGTAGTTTGACTTTCGGAGTGTTTTTCTCCTGCAATAACTGCAGCATACACTATGCAAAGACACTTCCCCAAGTCCTGCAGCACTACAAGCCAACAACAAAGAGCCTACAAAACACACAGAACCTACAAAAACACAGAACCTACAAAAACAGTGTATTAGCACTGTCAGGTGGCATCTTCTCTTTCCACCTAAATTGAGGCTTGCTGATGAACTTGAAGCCTTTGCAGCCACTCCCCCAAACAGCTGAACATTAGAATCGGTCTAGAGATTAGTCTTGTTGTTCTCAGGTCTAATAGAGCACGACAGGAAACAACATATCTTTTCGAGGGGGGGGGGCGAGTGGGATGCCGTGGGGTGGGGGTGGGGGTTACAGGGAAAGAAATAGGAGAAAAAATACACATCAAATAGACCTGGCTCTCCTCCAGGAAAAGTACTTAGCGTAGAAATAAATAATTTGCCTAGGCGGTCCTCAGAGGTTTGTGAAACATGAAAGGAGATTTGTCCTGTCAAGGAGAAAATACATTTGAATGCCCATTTTCATTTGCCAAGACAGAGTGGTGATGTTTGTCTTGAATGACAATTTCTTAACAGAGAAATCTTTAAATCTCGGATGGTTATAGTTATTGCATGCTTGTTTATTTGAAATGGCTTTAATGGTATGTTAACTAAATCAAATCATATACAAATACCACAAACAATGAAATAACTGATGACAAAACAATGATTATTCTGTGATTGGGTAATACAAATTCTGACACAGACAGCATGTTCTTAAATGTGTTGGTCTTTTGAAATAAATATCCATGTCAAATACTGATATACACTGTCAAGAAGAGAGACCAGACAACATCATGCAGGCATACCTTTTTATCCAGTAGATGGCACTGTTGTCTCTCAGTCTGGAAGCAGCATGGCATAGCCTGATTATTAACATCATCAGTTCACTCATAAACCAGACCTTTCTGACACTTGTCACTGGCTTCATGTTTAATTCCAAGTGGCGTATCTAAATGAGCGATGCACAGTGTCATGGGATCCACAGTGTATCAATCAATTTCTGAAAATAAACACCACTGAGAGTGATGTTAGAGGTCATGTTCATTTGTCATTTGATCATTCCCGCAAATTAGTTACAGCAGCGACATAGGACTTGCATGGAATTTATCATTGCATTTGTTAGCATCACATCAAAGCAGCAAGATTTTTTTTGTGTGTGTTTTTTCAAAGGGGAACTGCTTTTTACTGTTCTCCTTATTTTTCATGTACATGACCAGAATTTCTTTTTTTTAAAAAGAGAGACAGAGAGAGAGAGAGAGAGAGAGAGAGAATGAGAGGCTTGCTGATTTCCTGGTGCAAGAAATCCAATTAAGAGTTCAACTTGTTAAATTACATTTTTTAATTAGACGCACTATCACAGGTGGTAGCGCCAAGATGAACGTAAAAAAAAATGAAAGGCTTTTGCTCTGTCACCCTTTTTTCCTGGGAAGCCAAACTCTGTTTCTATATATCTAATCAGATGCCTTTGCAGCTGCACATCCAACACATTCTAATTTGAAACAACTGAACTGGCTTAAGTCGTTCCGAATTACCTGTGATGCAAAGCACTGCGCTGAGAGCTGTGTGTGTGTGTCCAAAGACTTTCTGAATGTGAATGAATTTCTACGCTCGTGGAGACTCGGAAAAGCACCTCATTAGGCTTTTTAGATGTCTCTGTCGCCCTCATGCTTGTAGTCTGTCGCTTCTATTTTCTTCCCCAGCAGCAGCCATAACTCAGGGGAAATCCACTGGCAGCGTTGGAAAAAAATAGAGAAGAAAGAGAGCCAGAACTAAAGGGATACCGACACACACTGATGATGCTCATCTTGAAATGATACGTGCCTGGACTCCCTAATGACACGAGACGTGATTGGCCGAGCCTACGCTCCCTCAAGGCCTCCTCGAAAAGGTATTCGCTCTGTTCGGGACACTGTGAACTGTTTGTCAAAGCCCAGCCCATTGTAAGGTCGACAGAGGCAGAGAGAGTGGACTGAAGCTGAGGTGGCACGCGCACAGCCTGAGGGGGAATCACCATGAAATGAGTTAGTTATAAAAAATACACTGTCAGGCATCACTGCTCTTCATGAATGTTCATGGTTGACACAGGAATGATTACAGCCTTTCAGACAGGCCTACTAAAGGCCTCATTTTATGTCGTGTGAAGTTATCATAATTGGTCCCTCTGATTGCCATTGCTATCATCATCACCATCATTATGATAATCATCGGCAGCAGAAGCAGAAGCATTATCATCATCACTCTCTGTTTCATGCAGAACATCACTTTCATCAATGTTGATCCAGGGCAATCTTTTCTGCCTCCTCCTGGTCATGGGAATGGTCTTCAGTTCTGAATCCAGGGCTCTATGCTATGTAGCAACTGGGTAGCCTCTCTTGAATTTACCTTGAGGCCTCCAATCGAGGACTTGGCGTAACATTGAGACAATCGGGTGAACCCTGTTGGATGTGATTAAGGGACAGTCCTCATGTAAGATTCCACACAGTTGACTGTGAATCCACAGAAGAAGTGTGACAGATGAGCACCACTGATTGTTTAAAAGAGGTCACAATGAACATTCATTGTGCCAAGGCATCTACCCGTTGAGACCCCAGTGAAGTTAATAGATGAGGAGGAAAAATACCTAGTCCAGCATGATATTATCATTCATGTTGCATAATGCGGCACGCCACTAAAACTAAAACAGCAGCTAACTAATTAGCTTAGTGCATCAATTGATCTTCTCTTAATTAAAAGACATCCCCACTTATAAATTACTTGCCTGATGGCACTTTTGTCTGGTGATGAAGACATATGTCAGCGTCCATCTTTGCCTTAGCTTCTCAAACAGGACATAAAAGACGATGTCTGATGATCCAAGAGGATAATAACTGAAGGCAGTAATTCTGCACTGCAAAATGTAACAAGCTCGAGGAGGCATTAGAAGAATAAAAGTGGCGTCATGCAGGCTTAAATGGTCCGAAATTACTCTTCTGAGCTTAGCGATTCACAGCAGGAGATCACTTCCTTCTTGCATCTTATCGTTTTTTCTCCCACCATTATAGCCATTGCTCTCCAATTTCGTACAGCTTTCATCTTCTCTTCCATTGCGTTTCATTTCTTTTGTTACTGGCAAGTTATGCCTTTCTCTTAGAAAGCCATCAAAATGACCACCGAGAGATTAGAGCTGGTCATACAAGCCCAATAGTTTGTGCTTCCCTTTTTGAAACATAGATCCTGATGATCGATCTATCCCAGGTGGCCAGTGTCATCTAAGTCTGAAATCTAAAACAGAAATTAAAGGTAATCTAAAAAAGCAATTAAAAATGTCTAGATCTTTTGACGACATATTGATCTGTTTTACATTGTGCTACTGTCATATTTTTGCCGGGCTCAAACAAACAACAAAATTGATATCAAAGCCAATCAAGGATACAACCACTGCAAATGATAACAAAGCCCAAACATGTCAGCAAATCTGCATAGCTAAAAAAAGAGATGAGCAGAATAAAGATAAAGGGGAGGGGGAGAGCCGATGATTTTAAGCTTCATTACAAAAATAGTCTCCTCTCCTATAGACCCTTTCATCAATAAAAACAAAAACAATGCTTGAACGTTCTATTTGGGCCCCAATCTACTTCCTCTGCATTAAGATAACATATGGAATGTTAAAAAGGAAGTCTTGTGGGGCCAACTATGATGCTGATAATGGAACTCTCTTGAAAGGGTCCATTCTACAGACAAATAACAACATACAACATACATACATACATACATACATAACAACAGGCTATGCACTGTAAAGGGTAAAAAAGCAGTGTCAAGTAGAGGACAGTCTTGACACTGCCTTTACATCTTTGTTGAAAAGATGTAAAAGCTGGCTAGTCCTGCCTCTCCATTACTCCTGCTTTTCAAACTCTCCAACATAGGGGTGTAACTGAACACAAAAACCACGGTTCGGTCTGTACCCTGGCTTTGAAGTCACGGTTAAGTTCATTTTCAGTACAGTAAACCTGTATGTACAGCTAACCTAAAATTCACTAACAATATTGCTGATGGGTAACGCGGAAATAGTATTTTGAAAAGGATTCAAATGTTTTTTGACGTTAATTGACTAAATTGACATATAGTCCTCCACTTGATTTGTCTGTGTTGGAACTCAAAATTAAAACAATCTCCACACGCACAAAAGCCTACTGTTAATTATTTTTTAAGACTCATTTGATACATTCGATACACATCTATATTGAACCTAACGTCCTGTACCTAAACGGTTCGGTACGAATATGTGTACCAACCCCTACTCCAACAGGAGATACAATATAACGAGATATGCTAATATGGCCTAGATTCCAGTTTTATAAAGACAATTAGTATGCACTAATATGCATGTGTTAACAGCCTTTCCAGTAAATGCCATGCAGTGGCGTATTGAAGACCAGTGCACAGGGAGGGACAGAGAGAGACAGAGAGAAAGGAGATAGAGAGCCAAGGAGAGAAACAGGGAGAAAGAGAGAACACAAGAGGATTAAAAAGCAACAATCAATTGATTACAATTCTCAGTTGCTTTCATCTGTCCCACATGTCTGTTCACCATTTAACAATGTGCAAAATCAACAGTCTGAAGCCGAGCTACATGTACTGTAGAGCCAACAGTTTAAAGCCTTATCCACACAAACAGGATTGAGTGCTAATGAAATTGTGTTAGTAAGGGAGATGATGTTAAACTCTAGGGATTAGATTTGATGTGTCTGGCATCATACACAGTACATCAAGGAGATGATCTGTGATCAAGACCTCATCAGGGGCATCATCAAAATCCAGTATGTATTCATGGATAGCCAGGAAGACCATTCCCCAACATGTTGTGTAGCTGGATTTTAAATGTGATGTTAAAGGCCACGGTATTGCAAATATCTTGCAAAACAACTTTCCTTGGCAGGTGGTTCCAACCACTCTTTGAGCTGATCTCAGCATTTAGAATGCTTTCCCCCACTCAGCAACCTTTAATGACAAAATACAAGATGAGGCAGAGGTGATTTGAGAAAAAACAATTTCATTTTTTAGCAGACTTTCACTTTAAAGATAAATGAATAAGGGCTGGGATTTAATTATCGTAATCTCCTTGGAATAAATTATTCCACACAGATAGTTTTGAAGTTGTCAACAGAGTGCTCAAATGAAGAAAACAAGGTACTTCAAATGAAGAACTAATTAGTCCAACCTAATCATTGTTATCACCTGTTTAAATGGGCCAAAAGAAAAATAATCATAATTATGTGGCTTTTCCGTTTCTAATGGTTTTGTGGATATGCAGTCTTCCATTTATATCTTTTGTCCATATAAAATGCATTCATGATTGTTCAGGCTTGTGTGTAGAAAATAGTTATATATATAAAATGCTGGGTCATGGACCCATCTGTGGAACCTTACAAAATGATAGGCTACTCAAGAAATATCGAATTGCTTAATATATGGCAAAACATGCTTTAATAATTTATTATGGAAAAAAACCCCAGAGAAGAACATGCCAGAACCTTCTCTTCTCACAAAGAACACTCTGACTGGAAAAAAAGCCACTTCCCAACATATTGGTAGGATTAGTCACCTAAATGGAGAAGGCTGTCACCAAGAAGTGAAATTAGCAAGTGAAATTCAATGAAGCATTAAGCCATTGAAATTGACATAAATTAAATTGCTTCATGTTTTACCTGCTTTCACCACAAGACAATGGGCATATGTTGTTTCTGTAAAGATAGTGCCCAGTTTCTGGACAAAATATCATCGGCAGTATCAATTATGGAAAGAGTTCAGCATTCTTTTTCTGAGTAATGCTGACAATATTCACAATCTGAAAAGGGATGGTTGAAGGATCCTTCATTAAACAAAACTACAGGACATGGTTTAAACCTGCTGGTTTATCTCAATGTTCAAAACTCAACTGTAACGTTTAACATTGTTATCAATGGACATTAGAGCTGTCAGTTCTTCCATACAAGCAAAGGTAAAGAAAGATTCACTCAAATAGTCCTCAGTCAATTTACCTCATGTGTGTCTCCAAACGACCAGTAGGTGTTGCTCATGAGTATAGGAGTAAAATGGTGATACAAACCTCTGCCTTTGTCCCCATCTTTAAGAAATTAAATCTGTCCTGTTCCTAATAGTGCCTGACCCCACAAGTGCAATGAAAGGCCCAGTTGAGACACAAACCTGTCACCTCGACGAAAGGAGATACCCAATGCGAGCGCTTGGTTGTCTACTGATAGTTGGGAGCTTTTGGAATTCCACAAATGGCTATGAATTTTAAAGTAGCTCAAGGTTGGAAGGCTGTTTTAAGTGTGGTTCAAAGCCATGCCAAGAAGTGGGTGTCTTGTTCTCATGGAGGAAAAGGAAGAGTACCTTATCTTCCAAGGGCTGTTTCGTTTTTCATCTCCTTGCTTGTTTCTCAGTCAATCACGAGAGCTTAGTGCATTCTCCAGAGAAATTAATAAAGTGAGCAGTGACTGTTTAATGTCCTTACACCAGGAGTTTTTCCCAAGAGAGATCAGGCAAATGCTGACCTCATGGCATAAAATGTCTCCAGTTTGAAAAAAAAAAATGCTTAGCACCAGACAGTTATGCATGGGTGTGGAAAAATGGAAATATGGCCATGAGCCAACTCAAGTCATACTGATTTCCATAGAAATCATTTGTTAAAGCTTAGCTAGTAATCCTAACGTGGGGGACATTTTGAGCATTTTTGAATATGTGTGTGTGTGTGGTCAAAATCCATCAAGCATGCATGTGATTTCATGATACTGGTCTTAAAGTCATGACAAATCCCAGTTCAATGTGAGTGAGAGAAACATGCGCAACTTAAGCATCAATCTCCTCTGGTCACTTATCTAGGCTTACTAGGTGTTTTCTCTGTCTCATGTGTCAATAGCTGCTCTGTCATTTACTTGAAATGGACAGTATGGTTGCTATTAGGTGAGGTGAGACAAAAGGTCAAATTTTTGATATTGTAGAAATTTTGATGTTTGAGCCGGTTTGAAGGAGAACATGTTATTGTTTATCCCTATAGTGAATACTGCAATTTTGATTCACTGCCTCCTACAAGCTGATTTAATAATAATCTCAAGCATAATTTGGCCCTCGCCAAATTGGGCTATCAATGTCCAGGCCACAGTGAATAAAGTGAATAAGAGCCGACAGCAGTTGGCAGTGTTTCGTAGAGCATAATAGTCTTTGCTACAAAACACAGCGTGGGTGTTGCACTCTCCCAAAGGGGTCACAACAAGCCGCTTTGAATGCATGTGGGTGGTTGTATTCCTTTATGCTGTATACAGCCCTGGTCTGCATGCCAAAGTTCACTCTTGTTTTGATGAGAAACAGATGACATTGCTGTGAGCTTTTGTTACCATCCATGGTGTTGTGTTCCAAAAAACATCAAGACCGTCTAAACCACAAAGACAGTTTAATTGATCATGCATGTCTGAGTCACGCGTCTAGCCTCCACTAGTGCTAATCAGTTGTGTGGCTGCAACAACGTCCTCCTCGTTATAAAACTATATGCCGAGGTGAGTCCAGGGTGTGTGCCTGCTGTCTCCCCCTCACAAAACGTTGCCTCCCATCATCATTCATTGGTTTTCGTCTCACTCACACAGGCCTATCTGCACACCCAACCGAGGTATACTATCTGTTTTTTCAGTAGAGTTTTACCAAAATATTTGTTTCTTTTAAATGGTGTAAATCCAATAAACTTTGGATTTTTTGGCAAGAGCAACAAATAGTGTCGTGTCTGCGCAACAACAGATATTAAAAGGTCTTAGGGACTGCCATACACCACAGTAAACATATGGAGGAATGTCTGTTTTTTGACTCCGACCTCTGTGATGACATGAGTGTTTAAAAATAGGCCAGTGGATTCATACAAATTTTATTGGCCAGCTCAGGCCTTTATTGTTTGGACACAATATATGAGCCTTTTTCAGTACAATTCAGGCTGCAATTCAGACTTAAACTTAAAACTGCCCAAACCAGACAACTATCCCGATATAAATTTTAAAAGCAACTTGGAATTAAACCATTAACTTTTGAAAGAAACATATAAATAGTGTGTGCTTCTTTTGTGACTTTGGTGTTCCTTTGTGGTACTGTATAGGGTTGCAAAGGGGCGGAACATTTCCGGAAACTTACCGGAAACTTTCCATGGGAAGTTAAGCTGGGGAATTTTGGAAATATTCCAAATTGGAAACTTTCATGGAATTAAAGGAAATTATGGGAATTAATGGGAATTTTACGGGAATTAACTGGGAATTTTTGGTAATTCCTACTGTTTCATATACAGACATTAACATTTTGTTTCGTAATAAGCAATATGATTTCTTTGTTCGTATTTTCGCTTAGCTTAGCATACAAAGCTAGCTACCATGCTAGCGGGAATCCCATTCTCTGCCTATGGTTTACTAGCGTGCTAAGCTAGCAACACTGAAACCACTAAACTGCCCAAGAGACACCATGCTACTCAACAAAATCCAATTGGTTGGATTGACTGACTATCATTTTATTCAGTTAGAATCCCAGAAAATGGTAAAACAAATAAAAATATAATGACATTTTTACTTTAAACCTTAAAGATTATGTAAGTTATATATAAATTGTCAAGCTTAATCAGACAGATTAATTGTCCCATTACATCTTATGCAAAATGATGTACACCCATTTGAATGGGAACAAAAGTGACGACAAGCCCATAACTGGGCAACTCTGTTTGCAAACTTCCCCCAGTTTCACACCACCATTTCGCACCATAGGTTTCCTTTATGTAGCCTATGCTGATTGCTGTGTGCATGGGATTGACGTATGTGCAGGGTAGAAATTTGACTGAAATTGCATTAAATCAGGTTGTTTTGACTAATATTATTCTGCAAGATGGGGTTTTGTCCACTACATTTAAGTTCCCTGTTATAGACTAACTTGCCATATTAAAAATTCCCAGTTTATTCCCAATAATTCCCGTTTATTTCCGTTAATTTCCGTATATTCCCATTAATTCCCATGGAAAGTTTCCAACTTTGAAAATTCCCGGAATTTTGCAACCCTACTGTTATATACATGTATGTGCTTTATGTAACTGACAAAAGGGCACGCCAAAACTACAGCCATCCCTTATCACTAGACATATTTTTTCTCTAACCACAAAACAATAACACTTTCATCAGGGGAGATTATAAATGATGATCCTTTCTAAATGCACACTGTTTTTAGTTACAGTTCCAAGTCATGCACACTCAGAAGTCTGAGTCTGACAATTATTGAGTCTATAGCTACATTCACAGTAAACACATTTTTGAATTCTTTGGATATTTATGATCTGAGAGATGCACATTCCCCATTGTCAGACCAGAAAGGCCACAAAGCATGTAAAGCACGAGTAGAAATGTAATCTTAGAGAATATCTGCCAATGTGTTTTTTTCATATAAAGCCACTTATCTGAAATGAATTACTGACTGAAATACCGGACATAGAAATGGTATTGCAATTACTCAAATAGCCAATCTGTGAAGGCGCGACTTAATGTCATGCAAGTTAATGGAAACCTTCATATAGGACAAAAGTATAGGCTAAGCACTGTCTATAGAATGAAGACAGCAGTGAGCATTTGCATAATAATTACAATTTCTGGAGGAGTTGTTGAGGATTAAGTCGAGCCGTGCGTTCTGTAGGTCTACTTTCATCGAATATCCGCACTGCTGTGAACGTGGTACTGCAGTTTGGAAATGTCAGTGTTTACTGTCTTGAACCCAGCAGAGAAAATGCCCTGATGTCCGTTTGTGCTTTATTGCTTCATATATCATTTAGACCTTTTAATCCATATATATGAGCAGAGTCTAACACTTGATTCACAAGGCAAATCAAGACATAAATCCTGGGTATTTAAAGGAGGAAATTAAAGGTTCCAACCATCTGAGCCTCCCACTCGTGAAGGAGCGTTCTTGTTAACACAATGTACAAGAAAATACTATTGTTAAGAGTATCACACTATTTTTAACCATTTTTCACAAGTGCATGACCGTGTCCGGGTTGACATTTACATCTAAAATATCACCATGTCAATTTGATATTCTTATCAAACTTTTGTTATTTTCAGAATTAAATATATTTTCCTGATGGCATAAGACATATTTATTCAGAATAAAATGATGTTTTTTGGTGAATATTGTATGATTTTTTTTGCGTCCCTTTCGTTTGTCTCACTCCGTCACATTAACTTGTTTCGTCTGTAAATAGCATACTGTTACTTGAAATGAAATCACAAAGACAATTTTTTGATAATGTCTGCCTGTAGAGCACCCAATAAACTAAGCAGAAAAATCTGACATTCTTTTACATTGTTTATTTGTTGTTTCTTTGGTGAGGGGGTCCGTGAAGCTTAATTACACCCTGTAACACAAATTAGACAGGAATAACTTTTTTATTACAGTTTTGACAATATCATTGCTAAGCAAATTACATATCTTATTGAAAGCATGTAGGGCCTATTCTTAGGCCAATAGCTTGACCACGTGGATAACTAGACATTGTAGGTCTATTTATTATATTTTAACCCATTATATTTCAATGTGGAAAAAAATGTATACTGAGGTGTGCACATTGTTATTTTTTTGGAAGGAGATCATGTCTTTAATGCTGTGGATAAATGGAAAAAAGTTTACTTTTTATGAAATTTTGTTTTCAAATGTTAGGCACCTGTTTCATAGAATGGCCCAGGCCTGTAAAGAGAATCTAGACTGTAAACATAAGTCAGCATAAACCTTTTAAACAATGAATTTCTGTGGTTAACGTTATGGTATCTATCATCTTAAAAATGTACAAATATTTCTAAGGCAGCTGTACTGCCCCACACCATGTGTTCTGTGTGTAAATCATCACCCATAATAAACTCACTTACCCAGTTACCATTGCGACACAGGAAAACACATTTTCCTTATGGGCTTCCGTATGGTGTCGTGGCGTAGTCTAAAGAGCAACATTGAAAAGGTGAGATAGGCTACATAGTGGTGGATCAATCATCAGGAACATTTTAGATAAACGCATTACCTCAAATTGAAATTGTCTTCAAGGAATAACGATGAGGCGCGCAGGTTTGGGTAAGAAGGGTTTGCTTTCATTTCATCACATAAGAGCCTAACAAACTCAGCTATGCTAGCTAGCTAGCTAGCAGGCTGGATTGGTGGCCCGGCATCATTTGCTCAAGTTAGGCCTAAGATTTTACTCAAGAACATATTGTAATTGTTAGTGGACTGTGTTTACTTGTATTCGTGGCTGCAAAAATATTCTATATGACTAACTGTTACATTTAATAGCCTAGCCCTGACGAACTGTGTTTCGTTAACGTTAGCTAACGTAAGTCGATGTATGATGGCAGCTAACTGTAACAGCATAGATAGAACATAATTCTAAACTAGCGATGCAAACAATCTGCTAACTTTCACCATGACGTTTTAAGTACACGACAAGTAGGTCTACAACTGGCATCTAGCCTGTAGCAGTGAGTGTAGTAACATGACTGTTGCCCCTTTGTCAGTATTGACAACCTAGTGTGTAAAATGGCCCAGGTGATTGTCGTAAAGATGGTAATCCTCTAACGTTACAACGAGTCATTTAATTTCGACCTCAACATGTCTCTTCCTAATTGTTAAAAGGTGAAGGAGGCCCTCAAGGCAGCTATGTCGCCAGTGGATACAGTGTGCATGAGGAAGAGAATGAACATTTACAAGAAGGTCTGAGGGCAAAAGTCAGTGCTTTAAAGCATGTAAGTTCCCACAGCACAACATGGGTCTGGGACCCTTACACTGATAATTTAATCAAATTACTGTTCGACAAAATACTCTGTGAGTGGCTTATTCCTATTTCCCTCTCCTTTCTTTTCAGTTGTCTATTGACATTGGGGCAGAAGTAAAGCATCACAACCAGATGTTGCAAGATATGGTACGTTTCCTCACCACAGCCAGAGAATTAGAATACACATTAAAATGACTAATATTAATGCTTAAACACCTACGTTTTCCATTTTTAGGGATTCAAATACATCTATTCCGCTAGTCCCTTCCACTAGGTTTATAATTACACCATAACCCAATGGTTTAATTTTGATTCAGCCTCTGCATTGATCTTCTCCCCAGGACTCTGATTTTGACTCGACAGGAGGTTTACTAGGAGCCACAATGGGCAGACTGAAGCAGTTGTCCAGAGGAAGCCAGACCAAAGTCTTTTGCTACATGTTGCTCTTTGCCCTTTTCGTCTTTACCATTTTGTACTGGGTCATTAGATTAAGATGATGAACAGAGACCTGACGTCTCTTCTCTCTGCTGTCATGCTCTCCCTGTGTGCCATGTTGCTCTGGTTCAGTAAAAAAAAAAAACAATGGGACTGATGGTGACGACAACAAATTGCCATAAGCGTATTTTTATCACAATGAAACATATATGTGAAACTGTGCAATATAGCCTAAGGAAGTGTCTTAACCCTACCAATATGAATAGGTGTACCGTAATAATACCGCCCTGTCTAGTTTTCCACACTGTAGGATTACGTGTCTGGAATGGAGTTGTATTGAAGGTTGAGCTACATATATTCAGTTTTGGGATAAGGACTGGTTCATGATTGCCGTTGAACTTCAAAAGGTGGTCAGGTTTTTTTTATTATTATTATTATTTTTTTTTTTTTGAGCGGAGTCTGACACTTATGTTAATAGGAAAACATCTTTTTTAAATTGATGTATAATTTAGAAGAAACAAAAGATTGTGAGGTGACTTCAGATACTTATGGCAAGTTGTTACTACTTTCATCTTTAAAATCAGTCTGTAGCCTGTCCACAAAAATGTAAGGGCTAATGTATGGAAAACAGAACTGTGTAGTGCAACTACACCCCCACCCCCCAAACAAAAAAGGATCAGCAGCAAAGTCTATAAATTAGATGACAGGAAAATGCAATACTGTTTTGATAGTGTGCAAAGGGACATTCCACTCTGTACAGTCACATACATTTTTCTGGATCTCCAGGACACTCCTAATTTTTGGGTTTGGATTCAAATACCTTTCAATTTGATCTAGGTTCATTATAAGCTGCTTAATACCACAGGGCTTCACACAGCTGAAGGGCCTACATTTGGATACTTTTTTCCTGCAGCAACTCTTGCTCAAAAGCATCTGAACTGCAAAACCAATTCTGAGTTGTAAACAGTGCATGTAATCCATCAAATTTCTCTGTAAATGTCAAGTTGTAAATAAGAGGGAAAATGAGTTCATTAAACATTTTATGTGTAAGAAGTTTCATGTTTTTAATTATTTTACCTCTGTTATAAACACAATGATTCCATAAGTACAATGTGTAAGAGCTGTACAATATTCACACTATATATCTACAAAGAAAAGGATTAACAAAAATCATTCTAATTATATACAAA
The DNA here is from genome assembly GCF_017589495.1 of Alosa alosa. Taxonomy (NCBI): domain Eukaryota; kingdom Metazoa; phylum Chordata; class Actinopteri; order Clupeiformes; family Clupeidae; genus Alosa; species Alosa alosa. The sequence goes on from NC_063208.1 coordinate 14,446,953, forward strand.
TAAAACATTAAGGCACTGAATTAACCATTCTTACTGAGACATTGCCATCTTATTCTTATCAAATATTGTGACAGAAGAGCACTTGTGTCATTTCATAATGAAAAAGCTGGGATTATTGTGATGTCACTGCCTGGGCAAGGTGTCCATGTACTTGCATATGATGGCCAGCATGACTTCATCTGCTCCACCTCCAATAGATAATAATCTGGAGTCCCTGGTTTATGAGAAAATATTTGTTGAGATGTTTTTTTATGATTTCACAGTGATGAATGTTACATCAAACACTACAAACTCAACCTAAACTGCAGTTAAATATACATTGAATGTAAAACTATAAAGGATATCTAATATCTGCTATTCAGAAGAAATCGGTCATGCTCATTCAAACTGCCTAGCAATGTCACACATAATTTTTCTTTCAAAATAAGTGACAAACACTTCTGACTACGGTCACAAATATGTGATGAGTTCCGCACTATGATGGGACAATTACCCTTTGCGTAGAACTCTAGAAGGAGCCAGGAAAAGTCACTCTTCAATAGGTTACTTGGAAAGGTCTATGTTGTAACACACCCACCACTATGACATAAATAAGTGCTCTTCATCCTGTTATTGAAATCCACGACAGGCACCAATACTGCTCTGTGTGCTTTGGTGTTTGAGAAGAAACAATGTGCCAGACTTAATTTTATAAAAGTCAAATTTCAGTGAGAAAAATGTCATAATGAAGTGAGCAATAATTCCATAATCACACGCTTACTCAATCGACCACATCACTTGGTGTGAGTACTGATCAGTGACGATTGCAGACGTGTGTGAGTGTAAGAGAGAGAGAGAGAAAGACTGACATGCATATATCTGTGCTGGCAGGGTACCAGCTGACTGGAGCATGCCAGAACTGGCTCACCTGTAGAACCTACTGACAAGCACGTCGCTGGTGAAGCCCATCCCTCCCCAGTACTGCAGGCAGCTGTCCCCCACTTCCCGAGCCAGTCGGCCTACCTTCAGCTTGGCCATGGAGGCCAGCTTGGTCACGTCTTGGCCCTTGATGTACATAGCTGTCCCCAGGAAGAAGAGGAGAATCAGTCACACTTGTTGTTGTTAACTTTGCAAAAAGACCTTTTAGACTCTTTCGACTCTTCTGTCCCAACGTCATATGTCTATCCCTACATCTTAATCCCAAACAACTTCCCTCTAAACATAGGCTATGTTCCAAATGCCTGATCACGCATGACTTAAGCCGCCCCCTTCAGTCACATCCGCCCGAATAATTATGGAAATTCCCGTGGAAATGGAAATCTAATCATAGGCGATGTTTATTAAACATGGGCAATAGTGACCAATTTAAAAGGTAAACAGTTTCAAACACAGCACAAATGCCTTATCTGGCTACATGAAAGTGTGAAAGTGGAACAAAATATTAGTGTAAAAGTGGAAAAAAGGAGTTACCCCTTGAGTCAGATCCGGGCAGAAAATTATGGTCAATTCCTTATCCTATGTTTAATTTTTGCACTAAGTTTCATGAAATTTGAGTCAATCATTTTGGTGTAATGTTACTCATAGGACACAAAAGTTGATCACACCACTCCTGAAGTCATATAACAGATGTGTAATTGCTCAACTTCTTTGTTCAATTGTTCATTTGTATTCGTTCAGTCAGGTGAACCTGGGGATACAGTGATCCAGTTATCTGTGGATCTCACAGCATGATTCCACTTGTTTAGAAGACTGACGTGCTAATTTAGAGGGTGATGCTAGTGGAAACAGTCCAACTATGAGTTAAACCCAGGTAGAGTGCCTGGGGGTCAGTGTGGTACCAGAGGGTGAGTGGTAATGGACAAGCGCGAGAACAGTGTCTCGCTCCAGGTGGCATTAGAGCTGGAGTTGTAAATAGTATAAATATTGCAAATATTGTAGTGCAAATATTGTACAATATTGTTTTTGGTCTTACAAGTGCTCTTTAATCTGATGCATTCTCTAAGCCCACTGCTCTTTAATCTGATGTATTCTCTTACTGCCCTGTAACTGACCCTGGGCAGATGTGTCTGGCCCTTGAGTCGTGGATCTGCTCGAATTCTAGGGAGTTTTTCCTCGCCATTGAAATGTATAGTCTGGCATCGAACCATTCACCTCGCTTAATCCAAGGGGTGGGCAGAGAATTGTCTTTCAAACTGCCTAGGCATGCAATAGGCCAGCGCTACGACCATATCCGTATCCGGTCGGCAAAACGGCAAATACATCCTTCTTCGAAAGGAATGACTTAAGTGCATTGTGTTGCTCAACTTTCAAAGAAAAGCACAAGTCCCACTTCTCCAAAGTTGACGCCAACGCCGATTCAAACAACCGCTCTTCGTTTAGCCATAGCCACCTTCCTTGTTGTTCACCGTCGCGAGGACTGTCGTTATCCTGTTAAGCCCGCCTTAAGACTCTCTAACAAAATAGAGGCTGTGATTGAATAACATCCACGGTGTTAGCCAATAGAAATCCCTATGGTTTGATACTAGACGTACAGGCTGAGCAAATTAATTTGCCGCCGCTAGGGTGCGTCTAGATTTCTAGGCTACCCCTTCCATGTACTTTGAACCAGAGTTGTGTTGCGCACCCATATTTCACAAGTGTTCTTAAATGTGCCACCTTTCTATGTTCCCTTCTTTGCAGTGACTTGATACACTTTGTATTTATAATACAAGTGGTCACTACCACACTTACAATGACTTGAGGAGTTTCCGTTGATTTATTCAAGAGTAGGCTATTAGTTATCAGAGAAAGAACATGGAAGTACCAAATGACTTGCTGGTAAGGCTAAACTACATCTAAGCTAAATCCTAAAATAATCCTTACCACGTATTGATCAACAAACCTATCCATTAACAACGTAATCTACCAACATTCAACAATGTAAATATACATTATACAGTGTAAAATGTGTGTTTAAATCGTATCCAAAAGCGGTGTACAGATCACTGTTACGGGACAAATTTGGCGAAATCAGAGAAAATCAGAGACTCATGTTAATAAATCACCCATAGGATTGGTCACTATGTTCGGAGATAACCCAATCAGGGCTTATTTTGTAGACAAGACCCTCCTCTTTTAAATGAGGTATTACAGGAAGTCTATTGGACATCTTATCGCTAAATCATCCGACCATAAGTGCAATACCGCGCCAAACCAGAGGCGGGCAGAATGTACAGAACATTGTGGCGACTTTGTTGGAATAATAATACTTTGTTTGAACCATGATAGTTTCCAAACTTCAGTAGCTTGAATTAACATGGTTAATGACGTATAGGACACCTGCAAATAACGGACTTATGATGGACTATCTCAGTGTTATCCGTGAATCATCTCCGCTTTTTTTTTTATTTAATCCTAGGTCATTAGGTTAATTAATTTGTTCACATAGGCTGACTTTGTAAATTGATAACTGCTTTGAATTAACTTTTATACATGTATCATTTAAATGTGCAGGTGAAACCAGTTGTGTACTCTACTGTTATTTAGCCTTGATTCACATGACAGTCACCTACCCGAGAGGTTTAAATCCTTCTACTATGCTTCAACCACAGGGCGAAAGCTGTAGTTACTGTATGTTACAAACTACATAACTTTACGGCAGTGATTACGAACGTTTGCTGGAACTATAGTTTTGGGGAAACACTTTGTGTCGCTTAATGATGCATCGGACTACTGTATGTAAGTTGCACCACCATAGTTCAAACTGATATTTTGGGAATGCTTGCACAGTTCCAACCATGCAAGCTGCTACATACACTACCGGTCAAAAGTTTGGGGTCACTTAGAAATTTCCATTCCACTCCATTATAGACAGAATCCCAGCTGAGATCAGATGCATTGTTTTTTTTAATCAGGGCAGCAGCTTACATTATGTGCTTACATAATTGCAAAAGGGTTCTCCAATGTTTTCTCAGTTAGCCTTTAAAATTGATATCAGATTAGGGAACAGAATGTGCCTTTGGAACATTGGATGAACCGTTGCTGATAATAGGCAATGTAAATATTGCAATAAAGATCAGCCATTTCTTTCTACTACAGTAGAGAACCCTTGTGCACTTATGTAAGCACTCAACTGATCTGTCACTCAGTCGGTAGCTAGTCTACTGGCACCAGACATAAAAACATCTGGGGTCAATCATGAGGTAATCTGATCTAAATGCGGATTGGGATCAATTATTCAGTCAATGACGTGGTACCAGATACGATCAAATCAATCTCCTAATCCACACTCAGCTAGGATAAGTTAAGATAGCCTCGACTGTGCGCCTTACAGACCCACCTGTGGCGCGGTACAGCAGGGAGCGCAGCAGCTCCACCTCCGTCTCCAGCTCAGCCAGCCGGAAGTGCACAGCCTGGTGGTAGAGCACGGGCTGGTTGAAGATCTTCCTCTGCCGTGTGTACTTGATAGTCTCCTGCAGTACCTTCTCCATCATGGACATGACTGTTAGCAACGACACAGTTAGCATTTATTTATTAATTCACTAAATGTGTGTGTGTGTGTGGGGGGGGGGGGGGGGGGGTAACAACATTTACTTAGGCATTTGGTGTCACTCAGTAATCGCTCTAATGCCAAGACTGATTCTGATTACTAAGAGGGCAGATATGAACACACACAATACAGGGAAGTAATCACATGCATGTCTCACTACTTCCACATCTCCAAAATACATGTCCTTGGCATTATTAGTTCTAAGCTACCACTTGCACTCTAGGGGTGTTAGCCAGAGAACAAAGTGACCGAGTATTGTTTTTTTTTAATTCACAATTGGGCAGGCAGGAGTCACAGGGTGCGTGGGTAAAAATGTGAGCGATATGGCAGTCCTGTGTCCTGTGCTTGTGCGCAACCTTCGCCCGTCCCCATACATCTATCAGTGGGAGCTGAGAAAGAATGGATGACTCAGGTTTCAGGGAGAGGTTAATTTCAGCTGACCGCAGGGGGGAGGAAATGACCAGTCTACCCTGCTAAAAGGAAAAGGGACTTTCTAGCGTCTTGTGTTTGGCTCAATTTCAAGAATCCAAACAGGGTTCCTCCATTCACATGGACAGACAGATTTAAGGCATGAATGCGTTACAACTACTTTTACACAATAATACCATCTTGCCACTGACTAATGGGCCCTTCAGAAAGCCATCCGTTATGGGGTTCTACTCACACTAACAGGAAAAGCCTCCTTTCTACTCTCCACCTCCCACAACCCTCCTGCTGCTCCTGATGTTGTGAAATACGCTGGAGCAAGAGAGGCCTGCCTCCAAGGTACAGCCAACGTGCACGGTGGGGGCAGTCTGAGGTGAAGGGTCATACACTTACCACTGGCCACTGCCCACAGTCTCTCTTCCTGGAACTGCAGCATCTGGTAGGTGAAGCCCATCCCCTCCTGGCCAATGAGGTTCTTGCATGGCACTCGCACGTCATCGAAGAACACCTCTGCCGTGTCCGAGGACCACATCCCAATCTTACCAATCTTACGCGCAATATGGACCCCTTTGACACAAGCAAATGAATACAATATATGAGTATGTCCCCTGTCTGGGCTACTCCCAGTGAGACAGACAGATGGGGAAAATACTGTACATCAAGATGGAATTTAACATGATTTCTGTAGTCCAACATTTTTTCTCTACATGGACTGAACCCAAGTTTTATATACATTTTCCAGACACATGGACCATGGTATACTATACTGTAGGTCATAAAGGAAATTGATGATTGATGATCTATCAACATGGACTGAATCTAACTTCTGTATCTTTTCTTTCCTTGTACTGACTCTTAATTCTGGTATGTTGTTGTTGTCACCTGGTGAGTTCATTGGCAGACAGATGAGGGACTTGTTTTTGTGCGGGGGACCATCGCTGGTGTTGGCTAGCAGGCACATCCAGTCAGCCTGAGTGCCGTTAGTTGTCCACATCTTGCCCCCGTTAATGACAAACTCGTCCCCCTTCCGCACCGCTTTTGTCTTAATGCCTAGTGGAGAGAGGGGGGAAAAGTAAAGATAGAGGGGAAAAAAATTGTTTCTCCTTGTCACGCTGTTTTCCGCAATATCTGCGTATGACTTTGCCACGTGGCTTCAATCATGTATTCCAACCTGAACAATGAAAGAAAAAACCTCAATGAGTCATTGAGACATGGCTAAGCCAGTCATCCTCTCATCCTACAGCACAACCCCCCCCTCCTCATTCTTTCCTCATCAGACTACTGTCATGCACATGCATGCTGCAGGACAGTTATCCAATGGGAAATAAGTTCCATGAAATCAGCAATTAAGAGATGAAAAGCACACCATTCCTACATAAGGACGCCCCGTTGGCTCTCAAGGACTCAAGTGATCTTTTGCGGTCCTCTTCCAGAAAACAAAATAATGATTGTACACTTACTTTAAAAAAAAAAAAAAAAAAAAAAAAGAAGCCTTGCACCAAACCGTGTATTTGAGCCCTTTTATCTCACAATCTACTTGCTTGCTTTGCACTGGCTTTGAAGCCTGCAACGCACTATGTTTTCTGATTCCCAGCTAAGGGGATGTTGCAGTGATAGAGCCCTAGGGGGGAAGTGGCGAAAGCAAGCAGAAAAACACTTCCCTTTGATGATGACTTGTCATTAGCAGGGAACTTACTTGCGACATCGGAACCAGCCCCAACCTCGCTCACCCCCAGGCATGCCACTTTGTCCCCCATTATGGAGGGCAGCAGGAACTCTCTCCTTAGCTCTGCAGAGCCGAACCTGGAGGGCCCAGGACGAGAAGGGGAAAGAGGAGAACAAAGAGGATGAGGGGCTGCACTACCACTTGCTCTCACAGAACAGCATTGCAAAACATAATTATACATGCACAGCACACTGTGGGACATCATTGTGGCTTTAATGAGAAGTTGAACACCCAAGTCTGCGCATAGCTGTCGGTCACATAAGTATGTATTAGCGATGCCTTGGGCGGAACCAAAGTGGTCCAGATGAAAACACATTTTTAGTTAGATTTGCAATTATGTATCAGCTTTTGTTCAGTAAATGTCTTTTTCAAAGTTCTGCTTCAGCATTTTTATTAAACATTATATAAGCTGCTTTCAGACATGTCCTCAGCATTATATGCGGATCTTTGTCAAACGGAGGTCTGACCCTTCGGCTGATTCAGATATGATGCTAACATGCGAAAATTATGCAGTCATTTGTGTGAACAACACCGACCAACACATGAACAGAATCTTAGCATGGTTGAACGTGGTTGTCTGGATACACAGTTGCACTACACACTACATTATATGCTTTTGTGTGTAGACCTTACCTGGCCAGCGCAGGTGTGGCCATATCGCTCTGAACTCCGATGGCCATGGGGATCCCGCCACAGTTGATGTTGCCCAGTTCCTCTGAAACAGCTACACTGTAGCTGAAGTCCAGTCCCAGGCCTCCATACTCTGGCATTGACACAAAACACCAACATTTATTTTCTCACATTGCTCCCTTATAACTCTTTCCAATATCTTCTTCTCTTGGTATTCCTCAGAAAATAATACTCAGCCAGGAATAGATTTTAAAGGATCTATGATTACGTATTGTGTATAGCAAAACATACACAAGCATGTTTTCATGTGCAGTGGGATAATTAATACTATTACTATGTATTAATAACATTCGTCCTTTCGTGTTGTTATGTCAACACTGACAAATTTATGCAGGTCCAATAGCTTCATTCTATTCTTCTATTGGGATTGCATGACTACATGATGAGTAAGCTCTCTGCTCTGCCATGACCTTCAATTTCACCTTGATGATTTACATGAGACATCTGAAGTCGGCCAAGCTAAACCAGACATGCTTCAAGGGAAAACCCAACCACTGAACAGACAAAGACTCTACAAAGCCATTATAACGATGAAGAGTTTGCAGGTGCTTGAGGTCGGACGGATCATCTGAGAAACACTTTTCACATGCAGGGGAGACATCTATGTATTTTATTATGTCTAATGTTGCTCTTCAAAGTAGTAGTAGAAGTAATGCACTGAAAATCTCCCATGCAGCAGTAATGTTGAACCCATTGCCTTAGCACGCCGATAGATGTCAGGGGCACAAGGCTTACAAAAGATCACTCCGGCACAAACGTTTTTAAAACTTTGCATTTATATCCGCTTGGTAGATTTTCACAGAACATTAAAACTGTACGTGTCTTGACTTAGACAGCAATTACTTTGAAGAGACCTCACCACTACGGCTTTTTCAGGCCATTTATCTAGATATGTGTGATGACAGCACATGAAATAACATTACTGTAGCCTTCAGCTATTCCAAGACCTTATCTGCTGAAAACCTGATCAACACTTTGCCCAACATTCCATGAACGTGACTCCTTGCATTTGTACTTTTTAAAACGAATGTATGAAACGGCCAAAGCTTAAAGCAACACCGTGCAATTATCTGCCACTTTTTGAGATGTTTGTTTTTATGCGTAATAACAACTATTTCTTATCATCTTCGAAATTATTTTGATGTACCGATATATGGTCGTGATGTGTGAAGGACACACACTACCTATTGCTTCCGCTGGCTGTCCACTCTATGCACAATGCAGTTTTGTTTAGGTAAAAACACCCCACTAAAATCTAAAAAAGCATTACCAGCATGACATTGCCAATAATTTTGCCAAACAAGATAGCGTAACATAGTTCCACGTTAGAAAGATTATATCATATTATTATATCAGATGACCAGCTTGTGAAATTCAATGTTAGTGTATCTGACTGAAGTCATTTGTTAACTGTTCTTCAAAACCTGGGCGGACAGGAAACTGAGGATGTCATACATCTGACCGAGTATGTGAGTCAAGTAAATATTTGAGCAGGTTAAAAAAAACGTCCAATTATGCGGATCTGAGGTCCGACACCCTGACATCCTGGTGCAGCCGACTTGGAAAAACAAATCCTGAAGGAATTGAGTCGTTGTTTCATCTACAGGGGCGGTTCGATGTCGCAGTTGGCTGCGGTCACGATGAAAAGAGCACTGAGCAACAGGGGGAGGAAACATCACAAGGAGGACAAAGACAGCTGTTTCAACTTAAGAGCCGACATCCACTCAAAAGAAAAGAGGCCACCACAGGGCCACCAGGGCCAGTGACCATTTCATTAGAGTGAAAACAAGAATCACAGCTGTGCCCGACACTTGGACAGATACACCAATGACTTCACTTGTGTGTTTATATGTGGTTGTGACTCCGAGGTAGCAAATATTAATTTTATGACATGTGGAGAATCCATTTAATCGACATGCTGGTTTATTAAGACAGCATGGGTGAGGCACATGAGATTGTGTTGTTAACCACACACAACACCACATAAGAACAATTTTACCATATTTACAATGCGAGTCGAGCCTGATTGTATGACTAACATTCATATGTTGGGCGAGGACCATATGCCTCATATGACCAGAATGCATTTCCTTAGCTACATAACAAAAATAATTGTCATAGTGATATTTTTCAAGGCCAGGCTATGGTGGGAAGAATAGTTATTGGCGGGATTAATCACCTATTCTTGGCCTGTGAAGACATAAAATGTCTGAGCTCTTGAGTCATTAATTAAGTACTTATCAGAAGATGAGAAGTACAGAATGAACTTTGAATTCATCATGTCATCCACTGCTGCCTGATTTCACATTTCATGAGGCAAGTGGAAAAATTGGGATTTGGGAAAATACTTTCACTGCCAGCTCTTCACAACGCAGAGGAGTTACTGTGAAAACTCCCTGTAGATTGAATAATGAGAACATGGGAGGAGAGGTCACTGGTGTTACGTCCGAGCTCGGTGTTGGCAGGCTGGACTATGCTTCCGCTTTTAGCAAGTACAGAGTACTGAGCGCCAAACTTTGGCTGTTTTAGTGCATTTTGTCTCTTTTGTGTGTTCTTGTGCATGTATTTTTACGTTTGTGTGACTGTTCATATCACAGTGCAAATCTTTGCTGAACACTAAACGGCAGACATTTGTGTCTGTGTGTGTGTGTATGTGGTACATATTATGCATTTGTACTACAATATTGATTATCTAATCAGTGTTGACCATGAGTAAGCCAAATAAATGCTGTGCCAGAAGTTTGTAAGGTGTCATTTCCTCCAGTCTCCTTCAATCCTTGTACGGGATGCAGGTCTTTCATTCCCTGACTTATTTGAAAATTAAAGTAATTCCGTATATCCCAGCATTATTACTCAGAGAGAAAGACCTCGTGTTACTGGCACGTCTTCAGTCTTGCTGGAAGCCCTTAGTCTCATGTTGCATTGACTGAAAACATCCTCTGTCACATTTGCTACCTGGAACAATATAGTCTTCCTGGGATAAGGCACTTCCAGGCACTGTCTTGAATTTCCCCTTGGGGATCAATAAAGTATCTATCTATCTATCTATCTATCTATCAATCAAAGTATTACAATAATACAATGACGTACTACTTACTATGATCATAGAAGACCACCTGTCAGTTTTTCACTATGAGGAAATAAACCTGCATTAACATTTATTGGTGAGTGACCATCTCCAATGAAAAATGACGTGGGAGTTTTTGATAACTGTAACTGTCGGCAGAGGTAGGAGTTATGAGCAGGGAAAATAGATCTGCTGTCACTGCTCAAGTTGAATGCTCACAGCAGCCTAATATCAATATGATATTTCTCAGATATGTTGTGGCTCCTTTTAGCCTGACGAGCCAGACCCACATCAAGATGTAGGGTCTGGGGACTCACCATTCGCAGGTGGGATAATCGGTTGTCTTTCCCTCTGCACACAATAGGATAGCGCTATAACTCATGAGTCCCATGCGTTTTCCCACCAGCGGAGCTAGTTGGCTGGTTCAAACTTTTGCCAACTTAAAAAAATCTTAACTTGTGTCACGCTGTTCGGCAACAGCAACATCCATCTTTGTTTTTAAGTAGCAGGGAATTCACGTAGAACCGTTGCAACTCTGCCATCAATCATTATGTTAAGCCCGCCTACCGACTCTATACACAATGTGATTGGCCTTATCAAAGTTTAATTTTTCCATCTCGCAAGCCAACGGAGAGTTGCTAGACTACCATGGCAGCAAATTACATTTGCTGCTGCTAGGGTGCGTCTATCTAGGCTAGGCTCCTTTAGCAGGCACCATCTTTTATTGAGGTTATCCAATATCCCAGTCTGGTAATCTTGTACCGGGAACAGCCCTTGCTGCCCTGTAATCCAGATGAGCTAATGCAAAACTCTTCAGATGTCAGCACTTTCTAATTCCTTCTCTCCCTCTCCCCCTCTCTCTCTCTCCTTTATGAAGCCGTTTCCCCCCTATGGGGCCAGCTGATCAGTCACCACACAGCTCTCAAGTGTGAATGCATTTATCTCTTCTTCTGCCATGAGAGGGAGGCTAGAAATGGCTGCAATCAATGAATTAAGGGCTGCAATTAATGTTTTTTGTCATAGTTGATTAATCAATCAATTATTTTCTCAAATAACCGATTAGTTGTTTGATTGATAAAATGCTAGGAAATGGTGAAAAAATACTAATAAGTGTTTCGCAAAGCAAATGCCCTCAAATGCCTTGTTTTGTCCACATGCCAAACTTATCTGCTCTATATTGTCATAGAACAGAAAGTAAAGTTGAAAATATTCAAACTGAAAAAGCTGATTAATAGATTACCAATGTACCATTGTTCCACAGACTCTTAACGGTTCACCCCAAATGCAATAGCTCTTGCTGATGGCTGACATTTAAAAAAAAAAAAAAACCTAATGATGTCTGCTAGCGCCACAAAAGGAAATCTGAGGGCCATTCTTTTCACTTTCTGCTTTTACCTTCATGACTAGTTTTCCCAGAGGATGATGTCAATTCTTGACAAAATACAATAGTATTGCCTTGTACATGATAAATTATATGTACCAGTTATTATGCTATTATCATTTTAAACCTTTTTAGGAGTCCTGGCGCCTATGTGCTCACAGACACAATAGATTTCCGCTTTTTGCTCTTGAGATAATTGTCTATCCTTTATTCATTTATCTACATGGCTATTCATTTGGCACACCTCTTTAAAGCAACCTGTACAGTATTCATATTTGCTGAGGTGCTTTAACTTTCACAAAGGCTAAGAATGTGAAAACTTGCTGTGTAACAATGATGAGTAAGATTCAGGAAGTTCAGAAAGTTTCAAAAGAACATAAAGTTGGTCAACCTACCAACGGGCTTGTTGACTCCTAAAAACCCAGCATTTCCAAGGATCTTGAAAATCTTGTGAGCAGGAAACAATCCCTCTTCCTCCCACTTGTCCACATAGGGGTTGATCTCCTGGTCCACAATCTATAAAACACAGGCCACTCAGATACAACAACAAAAGAGTAGGTCGGTTTGTGTATGCATGTTAGACTTTCATACTGCAGGGTCCACATTGTGTTAAAGGAGGCATTCATAGCTTGTTGTGTAGACAGATTTTTTTTTTAACTTATGCATAATAAATTCATCCAATAGCATAATTTGATTTACTTTCCTACCCTACACGAGGTATAGGGGATGAAATGAATTCTTGATGTGTTTTCCACCATCTGATTTGCCAGTCAGGGATTTTACACGATTTGAAGCCCATAACATTTTTTGTCATATTCAGCAATCATCTCCTCACAACCGCTAGCTGCCCAACCCGTGATCACACTGTGAAAAACCCTGGTCTCTGTAGGCAGTCCAGGCTCCGAAAACTGGAAACAAACAACGTGGGGGCATTTATCTGGGAATACTGAAAGTATGGGTGAGCTACCTCGCTGGTACGTTTCGTTTGGTCCTTGGTTATATAGTACGTTTTTTTTTTTTTGGTAAGAAAAGCATCTGCTAATTATTGTAAACATCCCTGACTGCACCTTAAGCAGTGATTTGCGATCAGTTTCAACATGATTGAATATCAGAAGTATCTTGACTTTATCAGATTCACTTCACACAGAAGAGCAATCATTTTGAGGCAATTTCAGCAGTGGTGACATACGATTCCCATGCCTATTGTCAGAGGTTGACATACTGCGACAATTACGCCACTTACAATTTGACATAAACAATAACTCTTGTTTCTATGTAAGACAGACACAGCAGACTAGGCTAATTGCCCAGAGATTTGATAGTTTTCAGTGAGTGCCAAAACCTATGCTTGCGCAATTCTTTGGAATCCTCTCCGCAGTCATCTTATCACCATGCCTTTTTTCTCCAGAGTGCCTAAATCATGGCAGTGTCACAGAATACAATGGTTTTAATTGTATTTCACGATGACACAGATTTCTGAGGTCAAGCCTGAAATTTGGAAAATAACCTAGATGTATGTGGGCAAGTCCAAGCAAAACTGTCACGTCCATAAGTTTAGCAACTAAATACCATGGAATTGTGTTGACATTATGGATGTGACAGTTTTTTTTTTTTTTTTTAAAGTATATTTTTTTTGGGGCTTTATGCCTTTATTGATAGGACAGTGGAGAGTGACAGGAAGCGAATGGGAGAGAGAGCAGGGGTGGGATCCGGAAAGGACCACGGGGCGGGAATCGAACCCGGGTCGCCGGCATACGGTGCAGGTGCCCCAGCCAGTTGCGCCACAGCTGCCTGGATGTGACAGTTTTGTGCGGAATTGCCCACATACATTTCCCTTAAGCAAAAGAAGGAGGAACAAAACATCAAATATACAAAAATAGTGAATCAAGAGGGGGTTAATGACACAAAGTCACAACAAAACATAACTTTGGAGCCCTTCAGCAAAACAGATGTCCTTGGAAGAATTATTTTTACTTTCATATTTTCCATTCACTTTGGAAAGCTAATGAAGAGGCCCCCAGTCTACTTTCAGTTGCTTTGAGTGTCAACAAGTCCTTAAAAACAAACCAGAGAATAATCTGGCTCTTTCCTGTGGAAGAACATTGTGGGACTCGAAAATAGAGAATGAGTGTTCTGCAAAGTATTATTAAATTAGGAAAATATCTAATGCAGAAATATTCCAAATTTATTCAATTTATCAAGCATTATGAGAATCTGAGTCAAGGTTTTTTCTTTTGCTTGCTAATTGTTTTAACAAGCATTATTCAATTAGTCTGAATTAGAACATGTTTTACTTTTGTAACAAACTGAAAATTACTTCTCCGTCATGACCTCATAGTGCATAGCCTAATGTCCTTGCAGACCAAGAGCACTTTACAGCATGTGCTTTAAACTTCTCAACTGAAGTTACATTTTGAAAGTCTGAGACAGATAGGCCTAGAGAAACAGGAACTCAACTCCCTCTTCCAAACTAAACAAACAAGGCTTCACCGACAAGCCAACAGAAACATACTGTCTGAATACAGTGGCAAAATAGGAGCAAGTAACCCATTCTGGGGAAATTACTGAAGTTACACAAGACCCAACTACAAGACTCAAAACACACCAGCCTAGTCAACACAACAGCCAGAGGTATCAATATGGAGCAAAATATAATCTAACAATCCTCATGGATAGTGCAGAAAAGGAAGGGAGGTTTCCTCCGAGCCTTGGAAAAGGGAAACACTTCTCCCTGGGGGCCTTAAATCAGTTATCTCTTTTTTGAGACTGTTGTGATGTTTTGGTCCTTGCAGAAGAATTTCCTATCACTGGGCCTAAGATTTGTGGTCAACAGTAATGACCAACACCACAGAGCACCACTCAACAAAGCTTACAACGAAGCATATCCCGCCTAGAAAATGAATGTGCAATGTCAATGATCATTTGAACACATTCTCACACCCAAAGGGGATGATGTTTCACAGGAAAATACGTAATTGAAGTTGTTGATTGACCACGAAATTCCTTTTAAAACAATACATGAGAGAGTTATGGTGTATGGCTCAACACTGATGTACTGTACAGTGGAGGAGGCAACCTAAAATATCTGTTATTGGCAAATGTTATCTAGAAATGCTGACAAACAACACTAACATGCCTCAGCAAGCATTATGGAGTATTGAACATCTACATTCAAAACGAATAATAAGATCATGCGCTACACTGGACGCTCCTAACCACTTGTGGCGATTTGGGGTGGGGCTGAGCAGAAGGGCAGGAACCTCAACAGCATCCTCTTCCTCCCCACACCTGCCAGTCTTGGAGCACATCCCTCTAGGCCTTACTGTAGGTGATAACTGCAGTGATTCACACTCACCAGTCTACAATGTTCACCTCCATTCTCAACTGCATTGTCTCCCAGCATCCCATTTCCTCTCCTGTATTGGGAGTGTTCCCCGCAACTGCCTATTTTCATCTCCCGGCATCCTCTGAGGGTGGCAGCGGAATAATAACAACTTCCCTCCACTTCATATTTCCGACTGTTGTATGGTGAACTATTTTTAGATGCTCAAATGTTTAGCCTAGATCCTTAGTAACCACAGTAACCAACCGAGTCTAGACAGGGTTAATGTGGCAGAGGAGAGGGTGTGAAGGTTAAGAAGAAGGACATCTATTCTTATTTTACGGCAATGTAGTTGTCACTGGGGGAAAGTGCTAAATGGTTGTCTAAATATAACATAATATAACTTAAGTATAGCTCCAAGATTATTCATTTTGATTTTGAACTTTTTACCCATAATGGCTTACTAATGCATGAATTAATTTCATAATCAAATATTCAATTTGATTCAGATGTTGAAATATGGACCTAAATACAGCATTTCATTCTTTTTTTTCTTGTCTTACTGTCGAGTAAATTCATGTTGTCCTCATCCACACATATTGTTATCACTTCTACACTACCTCACATACATGATTAGGGCCTACGTAGGCTTCAGAAATGTGCTTCTGTCCCCTATGATTTTTTTGCAATGCGGCTTTTGGGTGAATGAATGAGCACAAACTCTGCAGTGACTTGGCAAATAGAATAACCATAACACCGTATTCTTTCAGCATAGGCCTTCACCTCCTCTATCCACCATCATATGCATACACACTGACAATCTTCCTTTCACTGCCTGTAACATTACACGAACACGATTTCTAAGAAGGAACTGATTGACATGTTACAAAGTAAACTGTCAGGAATCTAATTAAAAAAAAAAAGACAAATATCCAGATATTGGTTATCTTACTCGCTAATTGTATTTAACATTAGATAAAATTGCTGACATTGACTGTGAATCCTGTGACCTATTTTCTCTCCTCATCAAATCTCAGAGTAGCAGTGACCAATGACACAATTGCTTACTGTACAGGCTTAACATTTACAGACTTAACATCGTGCAGTGTATATTTACTTACTAGCAATACCCCTTCATAGACATTGGACAATCTAAACGTAACGTTGTCTGATTTGCCAGGGTTTTTGATAGGAGCTTGTGTACTGACAGAACACTGACCTCTCACCTACTATAGCCCGGTGTCTAAATTAACTACATTACACCCTTTCTACAAATTTGCTATGTTTGCAATGATGGCTACTAAGATTAGAGTACATCTTAATAAACGTAAATGTAACTTACTGAAATTAATTTAGACAGTTTAAAACGTCAACAACAATAAGTTAGCCCTCTAGGCTAGCTTGCTAAAGCTACCTTCTTTAGGGATTCCTTCAGTGCAAAATGCTCCGGCGTATAAAGAATATGATCAGATGTTTCGGGACTGCTGGTGGCCTTGGCTTTGGAGGACGCTTTCTCTGATAACTGTCTTTTGATGCAAACCGCCGTTGCTTTATAGAGACCACGGTTAGCAGTCAGGTAAAGACGGAGAGATCTTTCCAAAAGAGCCATGTCTGGTCTACTACCGCGTCTGACTTGCGCATGCGCAATGGCTACACAGTTATGTGACATTTAGGTCGAAAGTTGATAGGCCTACATTTATTCACGCATACACGCTGTGTTAGTAAGTCTCCATTTATTATAGACATACCATTAAATAAAATGTTTATTGTGAACAGCTATCACTAACTTATCAATAGGCTATCCATGCACACAGATATTTTAAACAAGCATGAGAGAAATAGACTCAGATAGGCCTGACACATAGTGAGGCACTGAACCCATTAAACAAAACAAGAGCAATCATTGCACAAACGACTTGTGATTTATTGTCACTTTCAAGGGGAAACACACTGTACAATCAGAAAGGGCCTTGATTAGGAGAAGTCTTTGTTTTTTTACAAAGGTGTGATAAAAACTTTCAAATCTGTTTGCATATCAATCCATGTTCTAATGGATCCTGCTCATCCGGCTATGATTTATTTGGTGGCAGCAGGTCTCCAAATTGCACTAGAAGTAGGGCTACAAAGGAAGGCGATTCCTCAGTCCACTCTAGCAAATGACACATCCACCTTTGATCTCCTTGAAAGGGTTCTTGTCCTCTGGAATGCCTTTCACAAGGGGATCCTCATCAGCTCCAGCCTGGACAAGCTCCATAAATTCAGTACAGCATTTTGACGTCTGCAAATTATACATCAACAGCACAACATTTAGGGAAAACCTGAAAAATACCTGATGCAAAAATGGAGGTCATTTGTAGCCTAATGTTAATTGATTTGTTTCTTTATCTGATTATCTCTCTGTGGACAGTTTTACTGAGTTGGCAAACCTTAGCCTATAATCTAGTCATGGCAAGATTCAGATTATTGTTCTAAATCCTCCTATGACACTAACAGCAACAAGGAGGTCTGAGTAAACAACCATTTGAAGTAGTTTGAATAGATTGATAAATAGGGACCAAGGTTATAATTTTAGTTGTTTTTTTACTCTCAACCACACTCTCTGCATATCAAGTATGAACTTGTTTGAGGAACTTACCATTGCTCGCTCGAGCAGTATTTCCTTCTTTTTTTGATCTACCTCCATTTTAGCTTTCTCCAAGTCTGTTAAGTTTTCAACGTCTATGATCGGCATTGTCTGCAGCAAAAGAAAAGAGACATTTCTGGATAAGAGCAAAATCTCCAACTGTGTTGTATTCTGAAAACTGTACAATTTGATGTTCTAAATTAAATCCTTCAGTCAACTAAGAAAATGGTTTTGCTATAGCCTTTTGAAATGTACTAGGCAATACAAAATATTACAATATCCACATCAGAGGCATGTAAAAAAAGTCAAGATATTTTTTTCTGTAATACACACAAACATTTATAAAAACATGCAACCAAATTTAAGATATTTCTTGTTACACTTACTGCCGTTTATGGTGAGTTGTCTTCACCTCTGAAAACTTTTTGAGAATCCTACTCCTCTCTCTCTCAATCCGGGTTATAAAGTAATCTGTATTATCATTCTAATCTCTTAATCTGATTAAAACACTATCCTTTTTAAATCATTAAACATTAAATTAGTTAGCACTGAAAAATAAAAGTGAATCAATGTAAGCATCTTATTGTTGAACATATGTGTGCAAGTGAGAGAGAAATTTTTATTTATGTTTCAGGAATAAAAAACATTCAATAGACTGACACACCCAACAGTGATGCAGCAAAGCTAATATAGGTCAAGGGGACAAGCAAAGCATTACAGGTAACTACGATAAGAATGATAATCTGTGTTTACCCTCAACCTGTCATAGGTATATTCTCTGGCACTCACTCCAACAGTGCCTATGAATTTGTTTTAGCTGTTCATGCAAACAAACTTTGTATCATATTTGATAATAATTCAGAGGCCCAGGACCATGAGGAGAAATTAGCATGTTGTATTAGCATATGTTTTGCAGAAAAATATAACTTCTTTACACTTTAAACAACAACAATAATGACTTGTTTGTGGCAATTGCACTTAACACAACATTTCTGGTACTTAACCCTCTGCTTAGGAAAGGTGGGGGTAGAGGTTTGTTTTCTCTGAAATGTTCACACAAGTGTACATGGAGTTCTCATAAATAAAACCTTATCCTTATCATGTGGAGTGCTGTCTACTCTTGCCAAATGATGCTGTAACCAGAATTCCAATTGACAAGTAGAGTGGCAGGAGTGCCAGCCACCTATTAAGAAACATGCAATATTGTGAAACTCTCTTGATATAGCCTATTAGGCGTGTCATTAGCATGCCTGTTTTTTCATCTTTAAACATGAATCGATGGATCTCATGGAACTCA
Source organism: Alosa alosa (assembly GCF_017589495.1). Classification (NCBI taxonomy): domain Eukaryota; kingdom Metazoa; phylum Chordata; class Actinopteri; order Clupeiformes; family Clupeidae; genus Alosa; species Alosa alosa. The sequence goes on from NC_063208.1 coordinate 14,465,992, forward strand.
TTCAGCCCTTCGTCCTGGATGTCTTGACACAATCCTGTCTCACAGGTCTATGGACAATTCTCTCAACGTCGTGGCTTGGTTTTCACTTTGACATACACCATCAACTGTGAGACCTTAAATAGACCAATGTGTGCCTCTCCTAATAATGTCCAATGGATTTATTTAGACTCAGGTGGACTCCAATCAAGTTGTAGAAGCATCTCAAGGACCACTGATAAGTGCACCAGAGTTCAATTGCAAGCGTCATCCGAGTCATCAAGGGTCCAAATTATGTATATTTCAGACTTTTATTTTTTATACATTTACAAAACACTCCAAACAGTGTTATTTGAGTATTGTGTGTAGATTATCAAAAATATTTGAATCCATTTTAAGATGAGTCTGAAACATGAGGAAAATTTGAATGGGTCTGAAAAATGCGCTGTGCACTGTAGGTTGTCAGTGGAACTCGATTTTAACTTGAATGCTGAATTATTCCATTGGGACAGGGACAGAAAAAATAGTGCAGATGGTGCTGCGCCTATCACTGAGAACGAAACTGTTGCCTGCGTCATTGCATGGATGAGTTAGCTATGACGCAATATTTTTATTAGTCTTGATGATGACATTTGTGAACTAAATATCTGATAGCCTGGTCCTATCTTAATTTCATTTTCAAAAGTAATAATTGTTTATGTAAAAAGCAGCAACTTTATCAATATCAAACAGATAATCTTACAAAGGCATGTATAGCGTAAGCGTATGGTTCGTTAACAAACACCGCCTTTAGTGTCTGACATGGAATAATAGAATAATGACATGGAAATGAGTCAACGTGCCCGCCCATTCCAACTTCTGGGGGAAACTTCACACAATATAAAAGACCACGTTTCATATGATCACAACTCAGAGTAGCCTAAGGTTGACGGTCTCAACTACTGTGATACAACAATTCTATAATATGGAATATCTTTGCGCGTTAAGTTTTCTTCTCATGGCTTTGTTTGAAAACGTTTCAACTTTGAAGTCTAAAGGTAACGGGATTTATTCTTCTGATGACCATGTAGATTATTTTTGATTAGCCTGCATTTAGCATATAAGTAGCCTCATAAATAACTTTGCATCAGTCAGCCAAGGTTCCCTCTTTGATTTTGCATTAATTGTGGAATTTGTTTTTCTTGCATACAACGCCCTAGGCCTAGGGTGTTGCCTCTTTGTTTTATTGAAGGAAAATCCAACGCTAATCTTTGTCCTTTGCAGATGTGTGCTTGCTCGAAATGGATGAGGGGCCATGTAGGGCGGACATTCAGCGTTACTTTTACAACAGAAGCAGTCAGCGCTGCGAAGAATTCAGCTACGGCGGCTGCCAGGGAAACGGGAACAACTTTAATAGTTATGCTGAATGTCAGAAAGCATGCTGGAAGATACCAAGTACGAGGCTACACTAACCCTTATTAGGCTACGTTGTAAGGCACCTATTTGTCACTGGCGTAATTCTAATAGCCTATTCCCCTCTCTCCCTTACAGAAATCCCTCAGATCTGCAGGTTTCCCATGAATGTGGGACCGTGTCGTGCTCTTCACAAGAAATATTTCTTCAACATGACCTCTATGCAGTGCGAAATATTCTTTTACGGTGGCTGTGATGGCAACGAAAACCGTTTCGACAGTATGGATTCCTGCTTAGAATACTGCAAACCTCGAAAAAGTAGGCCTATGTCTTTGACATCCTTTCTATTCTACACATAGCCAACTGAAGCGTCCATGTCACAAGGATTCGTTTTATCAGTAAATGCCAGACTAAATGATAACCTATCTATCTACCTGTCTAGATAGAGCATGACAATTTAACAATTAATAGACTGTCCATATATAAATAATCTGTCCAGATAGAGCATGACAATTTAACTCTTTTCCCTGTTACAGCTTTCCCTTTGGTGTGTCTTGATCCCCTGGACAAAGGCCGGTGCTCTGCCTCCATACCTCGCTACTACTTTAACTCCGTCACCAAGATGTGTAAGGAGTTTGAGTATTCTGGTTGTGGAGGAAGCAATAACAACTTTATTTCAAGACAAAGTTGCATTGATGTCTGTGGTAAAGGTAGGAATGAATGTTTCACATAACCTAACCAAGACATTTCCAAGGAGAACATATAATAAATCAGCTTAAAGTTTTTGTAACACAGAATGGTCTACTCATGTATGCACTGTCTGTTGTCACTTGCAGGTGGGAAGCCGCCTAGGAAACCTAGGAGGAGGTCTGGGTCAAGAATTCTTAGACGTCAATCATAAAGGAAAACAAATACAACACTATATCTGCATCCCCTTAAGCTCTGGTTTTATGAAGGAGCAGTCTTGCTTGCAGAAGATGTTTTGGGAAGTTGTCACTATAACTTAGAGCACTTACAAGACCTGAAGAGAACTATCTGCACTGAGGGCCTGGCTCTGGTGAAAGAGGCCGATTCGTCTCCAGTATTGGTTGCCAGCCCATCCAGATAAAATGTGCCAATAACAATCCAGCTATGGTTTTCTGCTGAGCACCAACAGAAGTTTTACTGTTTAAAATGTGAATGTACATATCCTTGTTTGTACTGCTTATTGTATGATACTGTTTTTAAATCACACACAACAGGATAAAAGGCTTCTAATATTTGGTATTTTATTGTGATATTTTATTATACATTTTGTTGCACTTATATTTTCAAAGTTATGTATTTTTTTACTTTGTGTTTGTGTATGTGTGATATATTGACAATGACCATAGTGGTTTGCTTTTTTTAAAAAATATTTTGCCAAATCACACTGCTGTTTGACACTCAGAGCTTCTGTCATCACTGAATTTAACCTGTCAATTTATGTGCAAAAATATGACCAAATGTAACCAGGAATCACATTTGCAATAAACAAAAACTCTGAAGAAACTTTCTTGAAAGGAATCGTTGCAGTTTTGTTTTCCCCTTGGCATGTCTGGTAAATACTGGTGAGTGCTGGTAGGGCCCTCAACGGCCTGTTATGTGTTTGTGTGCCCTTGAAAACAGTAGGACACCCCGCCATCTCACTGTTTCACCCTGACAAATGATGAAAGAGTGAAGCACACACCATCTTTTTTCACAGCCACAAACACAATCATCGCCTAGCAGATGAAAAGAAAAAGACAGAGTCACAAAGTTGCCATTTGCTCTTTGAAGGAGAAAAGTTATGCTGTTTTTATATGACAATAGTTTATTGAGGACATGAAAAGTGACCGGCAACCTATTTCCCCAAGTTGTAAACAGTGTCAGAGAAGTGCTCAGCTGGTGTACAGTGAGATTGCACTGATAAATCATTTGATAGAAGATTGTAAAAACATGGCATAATCAAAATGCAGAATATAACAGAAATTACATTACTTTGTCTCTGTGATTCAAACTTCACACAATAAAATACAGAGGTAGACAGCAGTAATGCAGAGCCCAAAATGTGAACACTCTGCTCCCTTTAAACCACCAGTTTTTGCTGTGTCACTTCAGAATAGATATCAAAGTCTCAGGCAGCCTCTGGTGATTGTAAACATCAGCTGGAACCAACTTAATTACCATGTCTGAAACAAGCTCATAACATTACATCATCTTTGGAAAAAAATATTCTCCTCAGAGAGATGTCCGTTTTAAACAAATTCAAGACCATTTGTACAAAGTCAATGGACCACTTTTATTTAACTTAGCCTATATTCCATCATGTTTTCTGAATTCTCATGGAAGATATCAGTATTTATCACCAAAATAGAATTAAGGGTAGGCTATGTTTGTTTTTCTTATTTTCACATTATGGTCACAAAAAAGAGATTACATTTAAAGTTAGAATTGAGGGAAGAACTTTGCCTGCACAATGTAGCAGAGAGGAAGTGCAGATGGAAGATGTAGCGCAATCGTGAATAGGGTATTCGTTTGCGCCCCCTACCGGGAAGATCTTTGTTTGGTTTAGGATTTTTCGACACTATTTTCTAATTAAAATGACGCTGTGCTGGTGAACGGTCGTGTCTGAACGGCTTTATAGGCCACTTGTGTCGCATCATTGACTCGTGCAGTTATTAGGCTATAGACTAGTCTAATGACAGGAGGCCCCTTAGGCTAACTCATCCACCTGCTGGTAGGTCGGAGAAGACTGTAGTTTTCCCTTTCACATGTGCATTTGCCAATAGCATAGCCTACAGCCTTTCCGTCACATCTGTAACCTATGGTGTTGCAACGACATCTGTCTCGCTGTCACTTGGAGCAAAAATCTGTAGGTCTATGTATTCATACATTGTCCATTGCAGTGTCCTCACAAAACAATGCCATAAAGAACTAGTTACAGTGTATCAAAATATGGAATGGGTTTCCACACTTTGCATACAAATGGCTGTCTGCATCAGTTTTATTCCCATCAACCAGCAGCAGTGTGCGCAAGCAGTATTTTGCAAAGGTTAATGGTTTTATATTAAGAAGAAATGAGGTGGCACATTTGTCAGGCAAACATGTTGGCACAATCAAATCTGTGTGATGAAATTGTACATGGTGAGGTGAGGTCCCTTGAAACTTTCAGTACTCTCAAAAGGAGAACCCAGCGTTCACCAAATACGTGAAGTGTGTTGTCAGTGAATTTATCCTCTTTTTTGCAATTACCCTTGTAAATTGAAGGTGACAGGTACCCACAAGGGTACCCAATTCCACCATCATTGCATATATGTTTCTACGCTGTATCAGCATGTTGCAAACTCACAAACCGCATCGGAATGCACAATGTACAACAGTCCCTATGCACAGGCATTAGGGGTAACTTAATTCTAGCACAAGTCATGGCTGGAACAGAAATTTGTACAGAAACTCAAACCTTAAAAGGTTGTAAACCCTGGAAGGTTTTTATCTATAACCCCCAGGGATTCTTTGAGTCATCTGTACGGCTCAGGAAAGGGCAGCACCTTTTCACCTCAAGGGTCTTTTCAACTCCAGAAAATTCAAGCACACTTCAGCTTGCCCTTCAGGCAATCTCAGTCCAGACTTAGGAGGACACTCAGGAGGACATTCTGATGGGTAGACCCAAGAAGGATCTTTGAAACTTGCAGATCAGCATCATTTTCCAAATGTGCACCGAAATGTGTCCAATAGGCTACCCATGCCTTCCGACATTCACCCTTCCGATGATGGAGCGCAAAAGTTTAACTTGGCCCACAGCTGCAGAACCCGCGTAAAAATAGAAAATTACATTAGGGATTCTCAAAGAATTCTATGGCCCACTCAATCTGTGACAAGGTAGGCTAGTTTAAAAAAACATCATTCAAAGCAGTCAATAGGCCTACAATGATGTCCAGTGAATTATTTAATTGTGCTTTTGACATTAAACATTAATTTACACGGTCAGTTAGGCTATTCTCTGCCAAGCAAGGTCTCGGACGCAGGCGCTTAAGTATTACTCTTTTTTTGTTATTACAGTTCTCTCCTCCTCGTAAGCCTCGACTACTCAGCCTCTGAAAAATACGGTGCTCTTCCTTTCGCCGGTTTCAGGAGAGGAAGGAATGACATAATTAAGATCTTGGAGTGCATGGACTACTGCCTGTTGGTGAATACTCATGTAATGCTCATAGGCTGTATGACTGTCTTACCTACCTGGGAACAAAAGTGGAGGGGATTTGAAGGTGAAAATAAAGGTGAAATGCAAATGAATGGAAATGTTGTTTTGCCCACTTGTGCAGTTTTAAAAGTCCACTTAAGCTTTGTCCACTAAATCTGATCTAAGACTGACACCTCATGGAAAATAAGCCGTTTGTATTATTACCTCTGTTTTGATATTGACGACTGTTTATTTTTCAAACTGACATTTACCTTGAACCATTTTCTATGCCAACATGTCTGACTCTGCTCTTACCTCACATGGCAGCTGGTCATATTGCTATACTATTTCCCTCCCCACACACTTAACGCTCAGTTGAAAATAATTACCTTAATCCATAATCACCAGCCATGAAACAGATTCAGAATAAATTAAAAAATGCTGCAGGTTTTCTCTGAACCCTGAAATTGCAAAGTGGGCACAGTGCATGCGACCCGCCGTCTGTCTTTGTGCCTTTCTAATTGTGCCCTTGTGCCAAGCAGAGACCCTGTTGTGCCAAATTAGAAGGCTTGTCTCTGAGTTCCTATAGAGTCAAGGGACTGAGGAAGTGGGAGCAGGCTGAGGTATCTCACTGTCACAAATGGCTAGAGACAAGGAAGGCACATCGCACACACACACACACACACACACACACACGCACACACACACACACACACACACACACACACACACACACACACACACACACACACACACACACACACACACAGAGAGGGTATCGATGGTGGAAGTGGAAGGAAATTGGAAGGAGAGAAAATGAGCCTGAAGTGTGCGCTTTGGATTTAGGGGCTGCTATTTGTTCATATGATTCTCATTTGATAAAGGGCTCCCCGACTTTAGTTCTAAAAACATGCCTGGGCGTGTGGTGGACCCTAAGACCTCACCAAGCTTGGATCCAGCAGAGAGAGAGGAGAGATAAAAGGATCATAGGATGAAATAATTGTTTTTCTCTAGGAAGAACCAGGCATAACACTATATTAGAGAGTACAACCATGACCACCAGGGATTTATAGATGTACGGATGCCTTCCCTATGAGGAGGCAATTCGAATCGAAGCTGTTTGAGGTAAATAAGGATGTGCATTACCTTCAGTGCACTGCAGCAACTCTCAATACCCTGGGTATATGTAATCTCCTAACAAGATGTATGCGGAGGTATTAGATGCACAGTAGGTGATGGCAGGTTTATTTATCTCTTTACAGTCCTGTGAAGAGTTAGGGGACAGGGGGTGGGGATAAGGGATGGGGACATACAACTACAAATGGAAACGTCTCAGATATGATATTGTTGCCGACATCATAAAAATACACTTATACACACACACACACACACACACACACACACACACACACACACAAGCACACTGAATGGGGTATGCTTATGAAACACATTCAAGACATAATACCCACCTCTTCTGAAAAAGAGGTTGACATGACGAGCTCATCACTGAGCAGATGACCTTAGAGGAACCCTTTTGTGGCCTTTTTTCTGTCCTCAGGAGGCTCCGAGCAGGTGTCTGTGGGGTGGGCTGAGGACAGCTCGCCCATTGTGTTGCGTGCCGCACATAACCTTTAACTAAGGTGTTGTTGCCCTTTGGAAAGCCTCCTCTCCAGTTCACCACATGATATCTCACAGTGGAAGAGGAAGTGAGTATCAGAGCTGTGTCTTGCAGGCTTTTTAAAAAACAAGAACCTACAGTACACACCATGACTGATAGCAAGAGAGAGTTTGATTTTAAATGCTGACTCAAAGGGTATGCATGATTTCTGGACTGAAAATGGAAATCTTAGAATGATTTTGAGCAATGTCTTGGCTTTTATAAATATGCAGTAGCAATTAGAAGTTTAGGCAAGTTGAAGATATCCAAAAGGCATGCAATGCTTTTCAACATTCTGATGAAGTTAAGGGTAGTATTGTTTTATTTTGTGCAATTTTAGAGTGAAAAAAGGAAAGAAGTACCAGCACTATCACCAAGTTTGGGCCCCAAAAGAGATCTGAGCTCTCAGATAGCTTTTATCAAGGTCTCAGACCTTAATAACCTTGTTAGGATTATGCTTGTGCATAAGTCATCGTAAAGAAAGATCAGGTGAGGCAAATTTCAAAGCTTTAAAAAATACCCGAGCTCCTGACATCTTGTCCCAATATTCAGAAGCCATGGGCTCCTCTAGCACTCCAAAATTGAAAATAATTGATGCCCGCAAAGCAGGAGCTGGGATAGCAAAGTATTTCCAAGAAGCTTTCTCTTCAGTTCGTAATGCAATTAAGAAATGACAGTTATCAGGAATGGTGGAGGTCTGGAAGACCAAGAAAAAATTCTGAGAGCAAAGCATGACTGCAAGAAAACTTCAAAAAGATTAAGAAGAAGTATGACGGCTGTGTGACACAAATATAACATAAAATATGTTACATACATAATAACATACAACATAAAATTCATGTGTCTGAAGTTTGCAAAGGATCGTTTAAACAAATCTGATGCAAATCATTGACTGATGAAGCTAAAATAGGCATGTTCACCACAAACAGCAAATGTTTGGAGAAAAAAAAGGGGGGCTGAATTTCATGAACATAAAACCTTTCCAACTGTCAAACACTGGGGTGGATCAATTTGTGTTGCATCCAGTGAAGGAACTGTTTACCGGTAGGATGAATGGATTCAATTAAATACCAGCAGATTAAGGAAGAAAACATCACACCATTTGTTAAAAAAAAGCTAAAGATGAAAAGAATATGACTTCTAGAACAGGATGTTGATCCTAAACATCCATAACGGATTACCACAAGAGGTGCAAGCTGAAGGTTCTACTGTGGCCCTATACATCCATCATTGAAATTCTGTGGATGGACCTCAAAAGAGCATGCAAGGTTGTCTAAGAATGTCAAAGTGCCTTTTGCATATAAAAATGGAAAAAATCCCCCCATATAAAAACATTTACTATGATAACATTTCAACAAATGGGGTGCTATATGAGGTCCTGACCATACTGGGGCCCCAAACCCATGCTTCAGGTCCTTTTTCTTTGTGGTATTTTGAAAGGGCAAAAGATGAAAAAGGAATCTTGCTTTAAGATGTAAAGAAGTGTCAATTTTGGAAAGCATGTAATCTTTTTTTGCTAAACAAGAAATGTGGGCATCAACACTTTGGCATGCCACTGCATCAACACTTTGGCATGCCACTGCTGTAACATTAAAAGTTCCTCTATGCTGCCTTGTCTCCTTCCAAGTTTCAAAATACCAGTTCATTTTGCATAGTTCTAGATAACAGAGAATCAAACAAATGACATTGGAAACATTATTTACTTGGCAGAAATAAATGAATCATACATCTTTATACCAACACCCCAAAACTTGTGGCTCACTAAATATAAGTAAAGCATTCTTGCTGAAGTCATCCCTCTGCACATTAAATTAAATCTGAAGGAACTTTTCAGGACATTCTCTACTTTGTTGGAGGGCTCTGAATAAAGGATGAACAAAACTGATATTTTCTCATTATTCTAATCATCAGTATTCAGAATCAGCATAGTCAGTGTTAGAGTTGTGTGTATTATCTGAGATCTTTTATGTTTGCTGAACGTATGCACAATGGAGTTTATAACACACTAATTCTATATCTGGTTGGCGTCTTCGCGCTATAAAAGCCTAGGCCACTTTGATCTCTCCTCAAATGCGAAAGCGAGCATCAACGGTAACCAATCTAAAGGCTGCGCATTCAGCATGCACCAAGAAGAACCACTGTGTGGTGCTCTCAACTCACTTGAATTGACTCTGGACCTAGTTGGTAGGATTAGTTGAAAGAGTTGATGCAAATAATGGACAACAAGATGGATAAAGATAAGACATTTGCATAACGTAAGGCATATTTACATCTATGTGTGCCCACGTGCACCACGTATAGGACTTTTCACTACGCAGTTTGGGGTCTATAATTACGCAGTGAAGCCTTTAAGGAACTTCCCATTTACATCTGTTCTATTGATACATATTTAAGGTATGGATGAAGGAACGGTAAGTTATGGCTACTTAATCAAATGTTCCCTCACGAGAAAGTCAGATGTCCACTTAGGAGAATGATGGAGGTGATGACGACTGCAGCGACGCACTTCAGATCGGTATGGATGTAAATTTCTATTGGGTTGCACGTATATTACCACACCCCACGGGTGTGCACTGTCAGTCAGCCGACAGTCGGGTCGTCTCTCACCTCAGAGTCATGGAACAGACTCTCAGAAGAGCGCACATTGCGATCAAGTAGTGTACACATTGTAGCCTATGTCTTTAAGAATCATTATGCCCTGTATTAGACCTAGGAGGAGTCCGCTGGCTCACTGTACGAAATGAGGGGTTGTTAGATGCACTTGGATTACCGGTTGGTGAAGTGAAACAACGTTAACAACCGCTGACTAAGGTCGATAGAGCGCTTGTTTTAAAAGTAGTCGGTTGCTGTCCTCAATTAAGCAGAGAACACTGCTTTTGTCATTAGTTAACGACCTAATTGCTTGATTGAACCAAGGGGATATTATGACTTAGAGAAATATTTTGAATCTGGCTGTCATTCTGTGGCATTCAATGGAGACGCAGACGATGGAATTCAGACGTGAAATTTTCAGCTCACTCCGTGGTGCTGTCCCTGATCCAACTCTTTAAATACGGGTTTGGAGATTGTTCTGACACCGTCGTTTTAACCTCAGGTAAGCTCAGTTTTACATTTGATTATATCATATTTGAGCTGTTTCCAAAATGGCTCTGCTGGGCAGAAAAGGTTGTGTTGATTGTCTTGACATAATCTTGATCTTGTGTATATTTACATGTGCAGAACTTGATTTATTGATTCACTCTTATGGTTATCACTATTAGCCATGACCTTTCGACCAATTGACATGAGCGCATACCTCTGAGTAGTCTGTGCAATGCACAACACGAATTCATGAAGTGTTACATTAGGACAGAATGGTCAACTATGTACATGGCATTGCACTAAGACACAAGTGATCCTGTAGTGCACCAGTTAGTGTTTGAGGAAGGTGCACCCAAATATTTTATCTCCTGTGCTAGATTATGTTTTCCCTTATAAAACTAGGTTAACAGTGTTACAGTCATAAGCTCTTTGATACCCTACATTTTTTAACATTTTTAGAGGAACTAAGAGCAAAAATATACATTTAAATTGCAAGGCAGGCCACTTTGTCATGGAAGACAAGGTAAAAAAGACCAAGAAAGACAAGAATCTCCTTGTTGCCCAAGTTGAGTATAGAATAAATTAAAACAAGCAAGCATCATCAGCCCATGCTTCTCATATCTTATTTTCCTGAAATGTATTGTATCTTTCCCTGTCAATAATCAGGGATTACCTTCACACTTATGTGAGATCAATATCCATGCTCCAGCTGTTAAGGCCATTTTTTGTTCTTTTGCATCATATTCCAGGAGCAGGTCTTTATAAGGATGTATGGATTGAAGTATGAATATCTGAAGTTGCTTGCCTGCTGCAAACACAGCTACCCATATTGCATGTGAGAGCATTGCTTTGCTTAAGTCAAGACGCCTACGACATTTTTGGATGTTAGGGGTTGAACTGTCACCTCACGGCATGTGCCTTGGTTTAGAGTGCATGAGTGGCATTCCTATTTGACACAACATCAAAGATGATAGTTACTGTGTCCCAAGTCTGTGTTCAGTCCTATGAGCCAGAAGTCAGTCATCTTTATTTTGCCCAGATAATGAGAGGGATTCTTCAGAGGAATCCCTCTGTGGCAGGATCATCGTCACACAAATGCTGGCCTCCTGCTGAGTTGCCCGGGCCAGTACCCGTTTCTTTTCTCCCCCTGCAATTTTAACAGTTCATAAGGTTGATGAGGGTGCCGAGTTCAAATCCAAGGATGGAGAGAGACAGACAGTCTACTCTGGGCTGTACATTTAGTCTTGTTAAATCTGTTTGGTTGCATTTGTCTGTCTGTGTGGGTGTGGGTGTGTGCATTGTGTGTATGTGTGTGTGTGTGTCTATTTGTGTGTAGTGTGTGTGGGTGTGTGCATGTGTGCATCTGTGTGTGTGTGTGTGTGTGTCCACGAGTGCAGCTGAGACGCATTTGTCATCCTTGCTGTCCTTTAAGCAACAGCCATGATGCAAATATGTCAGACTGATGAGAATGGAAAAGAGTGCTTCGCTTTGCTGAGAGAAAGAGAGAGAGAGAGATAGAGAGGAAAATAGAGAGAGGAAAATGGAGAGAAAAGAACGCAAGACAATAAGAGAAAAAATGGAGCAGATGTTGAACTATGAGCATCCATCTTCTCGGGGGAGGAGTGGCGTGCACATCACGTAATGAGAGGAGAATGGAAGCATATTGCCGAGTGTGTTCTCGCCTGGTCCGGGTCACGGAGATAGACTCTTCCCTGTGCCTCAGTCTTAATTCAGCTAATGGCTCATGTATTATTCATTAGTTTACATGTGCCTATTGCTCCCCAGTTGCACACCCTGTTTACATGTCCACTGAGCTTAATGCACTTGGTAAAGGTAATTTAGCAAGGCAGCGATACTTGCCGCGGACACTAATGGCCTCAAATGAACAAACAGTCTACTCCGACTGTAGTGCAACATTTTCCTTTTAAGACTGGACTGAAATTACTGCCTCTACAGCCTGCGTTAAGAATAACGATTCATATTGATGTATGCAGTTGATGTATGCAGTAGTTGCCTATTTTCTTCTCTCAATTATGGCAAAAAAGATTAGGACGTCAATATTATGTGTTTTCCTTTCATAGAAAGAACACAGGTCCCATGTGCACGGTCTTAATATCTCACAGATGTTGTCACATAACTTTTCTATTACATGTATTGTTTCCCCCCTGTAATTGTTAAATAGTTTGTGATGTCAACAGATTGAAATGAATAGCAAGCTCCTGTATAACTCAAACACTGGATAGTAAATGAGCATTTCAGCGTGTTTGGCTTCAACTTAAATGCTTTTCTAGATATCATCAATTTGAGAAGGAAGCAGTACATTTAATCCTCTATATTGAAACACGTCCAATGAAACACTTCGCCATATAACTATCATCAGTTATTCCCACTATCTGATTGGAAACCAATGTTATGTGCGTTAGCAAAATTATTTTTCAGTCTCTTTTGTAAGATCTGTTTAATTACAGATATCCAGTGGGAAGCAGAGCAGCCAGTCACAGAGTTTGCTGCTCATCCACCCCTCAATTGAACACCCAGTATCAGTAGGTGGAGCTACAGCATAATACTGAAAGGTTGAGAACGCAGCGTATTGATGCATATCAGATTTTAGATTATACCACTGATGTGGCAAAACTCAGTGGTATACATTCCTAAAAAAAACATAATACTGTTTCACATTTGCTTTTGTGTTCGCATTGTCAATTAGTCTTTTATTTCATGCATGGTGAATTATGTTGCTACGTTGAAGTGTGTAATGGATTTGTTCATGTCCCCAACCGCTCCTTAGATGTTTTATATATTTCATGTGAAACAACAAGGTGATTTTCTTGTAACTAGTCATCTTAGTCATCTCATTTGAGATGAAAAGCGGGCCCCCCAACTTTTCCCTCTGCACAGTGGGAGCAATGCGTGTATCCTCCAGCTGAGAGACATGCTGAAGGCTCAAATCTCTCTCTAATTCTCTAATTTTCTGGATTGATATCATGTGCCCTATTTAACACACTTACAGGTACATGGCCCTGCATGTTCTGCTGGCTATCTCTTTGCACTATCCTTACAAATTGACTTTTATTTTCAAATGTGGAAATTTCCCTGTTCTCATCAAAGTCATGATTCTTCATTAGTTTTTTTCCGATTTATAATTTTACAGAGAGATGATTGCATCTCATGTACATACATATTGTATTTAAAGCTATTTTAAAGTTATATTTTTGTTTGCTTTTCACTAAATCACACAAACCAATGAACCTCCTTGAACCTATGAATAAAATGTTTTTGTTTTGTTCGGTCTGTGTGGGGGGGTGGGGTGTTTGCATGTAAAAAAAGAACCTCTATCATGAGCAGGATATTGCATAATGTCTTTGCCATCTTTAGCTCTTGACTGAATGTGACAGATTTGACTCGCATGTTGTATGGGGACCATATTTCCCATAATGGCAAATGTTGTACTGCTCACTATCATTGTCTTTTTGTGTGTGTGTGTGTGTGTGTGTGTGTGTGTGTGTGTGTCTGTTTATATGTGTCAAGGCTTTTTTTTCGGTGGCCGCCCCCTCGATGTAAGTGGTCTGCCAGGCTCAGTCCTCATTGCAGTCTGTTCTCTCTCTCTCTCTCTCCCTCCCTACATTACTGCCTGTTTCGCTCGCCTGTCTCCCGCGCTGCTGATTTCACATTCCTTTAACGCAGTCACTTTCTTTCTCGCCAGGTTGAGCTCCGATGCCTCGTTTTATTGCGGCCTATTTGATTCAGTCTATTTCTTCACTTGGCCCCAGACGTGGGCATTGTGTGACGGGAGGATGCTTCATTGGTTTGCCATTGAGCTCCAACCTCTTTCTGTCTCTTTCCTCCTCACTTTCTCTTTATTCCTCCTTCCATCCATCCATCCCTCCATCCATCCCTCTCCCTGCCTCTCTCCTCTCATCCACTCCATTCTCTCTCTCTCTTTCTCTCTCTCTCTCTCTCTCTGTCTGTCTCTCTGTTTGGGCTGTTTGAGAGCACATCCTCTGTGTTCTATCTTAAGGCCGATGCTACTATCTGTGTAGTGTCTCTTGATTGCTTTTCCCCTCACTGTGGCTGGCCCCAGCCATTCTTAATTACTTCCAGGTCCAGTGCTAAGGTGAAAGCTCCCGTCGACAGTTTATCTGAACTGGGGGATTACGAAGCCATGTTTTTCTACGCCTGTGCCTTCCCCGAGTTGCGCCTGGACTCTGTCTGCCTGTCTGTCTGTCAGCTAAAGACATCTGTCTTAATTGGTTGTGCATATGTGACTTGTGGAGTTAGTCCAACCTGGAGACATTAATCATTAGAACCTGAGGTAGAATGCCAGGTCTACACACGATTAGTATGGGTTTTTCATTAAGAAGGGGGATAAATGTTGCCGCTCCAATGAACATAACACCTGATAGCCATCTCAGTTCCCACGTATCAGGTCCCTTTCGGACTCATAAATGTCACGCTAAATGTCTGATGTTTTGTCTCGGAAAAAGGCTACTGCCTCTAATCTATTCACATCAGGCAAGGATTTATCCATTGATGTGTGAAAATGATATCAGCTGACTTTCAAAGTGGCAGGGAGGGTGCCTGTGTTGATTGATAGACAAACACAATGTGCTTTGTTTTATGACTCATTGCAAGATCATATCGTATCCCCTCAGAGCTGAAATGACTTTCATTTCAGACCTTTGTATGACAGCGAGATATTTTGATAAAGCCTTTTGAATGATGGGAATTTGCTGATTGCATTCAGCATCACCCTGGGGCTGCCACACTGGACTAGATGCGGTGGGTAAAATGAGCCTTGTTTCGAATGCAAACTCTAGTGCAGCAGTAACATAGCCTGTGCTAAGCTTTGACAATGTCCGAGTGTTTGAACGTATTATTGTTTTGACCTGTGTTTTCCCCTGATGTCTCTTTGCCCTTGGCTGAGTGACTGTTTCTTTTAGTCATAAAGTCCTCTATTAAGTCCAATCGCTTGTGATTAGTGTTGGCCAATTGAATGTGGACCCAGGGGGTCTGTTCCTCTGACAGGCTTGAAAGGGGATGCCTGATGGGGGGGGGATCAATATGGTATCCTCTCCGACCTTTTATCCTTGTAACTGCTCTCCTTTAGCTTTTGATGTCTACATCAAACATGCCTTAAGATATAACTGTTTAAAAAGTATAGCTGCATCTGAACCGCTGAAAGATATGGTTGAACTGAGAGGAGAAGAATGGATACTAACTGTAACCTCCGACAAGGAATTTGTCTCTGGCCATAGGTGTTTCTCTAGCAGTACTGAAAAACATAAAGGATTTTAGCCCTGGATGGAGTAACATTTTGTAGTTCCTATAACTTTTTTGTTGTTCCTGTAACCTTTTGTGTGTTCACACTGCATGCACTTTACTACTTAGGTGTAACTGGAATAGAAAGCATCATAACCGACTGTGATAGAAAATGCATTAGGAGCTGTTGGCGCCAAAATGGCCATTTCTGCATTGGGGTGAAAACACCTGTGAAAGCCTGTGAGTGCAGTGTACTGCAGTTAGAGTCTCTGTGTGGGTGTCAGTCACCCAAAGCCAGTCATTTCACACACAATGCAGCAGAAAATAAAGATTCAGAGAGACTGAGATCAATGAATCAAAGAGACAGATGAGGACAGTCGACATGTTGTAGTGTTGAATCCTTGTTGTCTTTGGAGCACTCCCCCCTTTGGCCTATAAATGCCTGTGTGAATATGGTGTCTGGTTGTCCCACTCCTGGTTGGCTGCAGCCACAGCTTTCGTTGCAGTGGCCAAAACGAGAACCCAGAGACTTGTCATGGGATAGCGCTGACCTGAGCTGCTCCTCCATAAACCTCAAAATGGCTCCCATGGTGTCACTAGGACTTGCCGCTGGGCACTGGGCAGTATTTGTTTGGCATTTGTCATGAGACAGGGCCATTGGTTGTTGTGGGTCTTGCTGGAGCTCTTGGATTGCACCTCCCACACCACCCCTCTCCTCTTAGCATTTGCCTTCCAAGCTGGAGCTAGGCAGAAGGGGATAAGGGGAGAGGAGGCAGTCCCAATCAGAGAGATTTGAGCCTTCAGCATGTCTCTCAGCTGGAGGATACACGCATTGCTCCCACTGTGCAGAGGGAAAAGTTGGGGGGGACCCTCTCGTCGCAGAGGGGGGTGGTGTGTAAGTGTGTGTGTGTGTGCGTGCGCGCACATGCAGGCCAATGACAAATGTTTGTTTAATTGTTGTGCTGTCACTCAACCATGGTCTTCATGCACACTGTGTGGGAACACAGCAAGTTGTGGGCAGAGTTTCATTGGGGAGAGACATTGTTCAAAAATATGTCAGCCGTCAGAACATCCCAATTGCTGAAATATCTGTCATGACAGTCAGTACTGAAATAGTAGAATTTTGACTGACACTGTGGAGATGCTATTGGTCACATAATCCTTTAAATTCCCAATTAGTTTGGTCGATGGCTCAGTCATCTATGCCCATTTAGACAACCAAATTATTTAATTGTTTATATATTTGTATAGAGCCTTTCAACAATAAAAACAAAAACAATGCTTGAACGTTCTATTTGGTTCCCAATCTACTTCCTCTGCATTAAGATAACATATGGAATGTTAAAACGGAAGCCTTGTGGGGCCAACTATGATGCTGATAATGGAACTCTCTTGAAAGGGTCTATATTTAATTGTTAATTATTTAATTTATTTACTTCCGTTGGTTTCAGTTAAAGATGACCACTCCACTGACACCCCTATATCAGTGGTGCATAACTGCTAGTAATTATGTTCAGGCTCAGCATGTTGAACTACCCCTTTCATTAAAATGTATTAGCCCCCAACTCCGCATTAATGGAGTGGGTAAGCCACTTTCATCAACGCTCGCCACTCAAGAATCCTCTCATTAGTTCATTAGTTCATTTTCAACAGTGTGCATGAAATACTGATGTTACACAATGGCACAGACAACCTCGGAGTTCACTCTTTGTTCAAGTGCTGTAGCACTGTTGATGCCATGCTGTTGGATTAACAATGAGACATACTGTATCAGTACAATATAATACTGAAACAGTCCATTGGTGTTTACTGTGTTCTCAGAAGGACCCAAATTAAGGCATAGGTTTGGATAGATAAGAGAGTTGGAATAGAGGAGTGGGAGAAAGAAAGAGAGAGGGAAAGAATGAAAATCTGAGAGGGAGGAGAGAGAGAAAGATCCTTTTTGACAGATTTGTCCTCTCGGCAGTAATTGGAAGCATGCTTGAAAAGAATGCAAAAAGTCTACCACTTGACAGGGAGGCAAACTTTGAGTTGTACAGCTGCTCAGAGATACCTTTGTAAGGCTGTGCATAGTACCTGTCACAGTGCGAAAAAGGCCTCACTTTCTTAATGTTGCATTGCCAAAACCAAATGTATGATTAAAAAATGTCAAATGTTAGTTAAGAGGATATTCAGTGGCACTGAATCTTTTTATATAAGATATAAAGATGAATGAAAAAATATAAATGTATATTAAATAAAATAATATGTGAATTTAGACAATTTATTCTTCAGTCAGTTTATCTAACTTAATATGATTATTTCACTATGAGTTCTATGCAGAGGTGAATCTTTTTTTCTGCGAAGAATATTTCCTTTGAGGCATGTTTCTTATCAAACTGTTCTCATAACTTTCTGTTAAAAATATTATTTGAAGTATTTACTGCTTCTGAGCCCCTGCAAAAGCACTAAATTATGCTGAGGAACGACTTCGAAGCACTTTGCTTCTAAATTTACATGTGTAGCCAGAGATATATAACCATGGAAGCTTCAGCGCATCAAAACCTTCTGCTTCGCCAGCTTCTGTTTTTATGCTCTGCCTGTTTTATAAGCACAGAAAATAGACTTTTTCTATAATTTGAAGGAAAATAATGAAATATAAGTCATTGGACGCACAGTGTTTTCCTACAGTAACAAAACTGTGTTTGACAAGTGATACAATTATTTTATCCATCGTGCTTCTGTGGTAATTCTCTCGTCTCTCATGTCTTCTCTGTTACCTACTTGAATGAAAGCTTCTTAATAATCACATCAAGCTTAGTTAGCTTAATTAAGAACTTGTCATTCAACAGGTTTGTTAAATCCCTCCATTTTATGATCTGTTCACTCCTGTTCAGCCCATGTGAAATGATGAGAGTTTCTGGATGCATTGTGTAGATGTTGCTGTGAGATGGAAGCACACGGTCCATGTAGCGTCGTCCTCCCTGTGGCCCAGATTGTGGGGACTAGGACACATTAGCCGGAGAGAGTCCGTGTGGATGGCTCTGCAGCCCATAAAAAGCATTAGCGTGCGCTCTCTTGCTGATTAGTTAATAGTGGGGTGATTTCAACTGCTCTTACCAGCCCAGCCAGTTCCTGTGTCCTAAGTGGTTGCTATGAGGCCAGTTTCCGCTAATGCTATGGTGTGTGTATGTGTGTGCATTTTTGTGTAAAAATGTACGTGTGTGAGTAAGAGAGAGAGAGAGAGAGAGAGAGTGAGTGTGTGTGTGTCCAAAAAGTACATTTTCCTTGCTGGCAAAATTGTTGTTCACTCAAGTTTCATAAAAGAAACCTCTGATATGAAAAATGTGTCAGAAAAGTGAACACCACTCTTACGCCTTACTTTATTTAGCCCTTAACTGCACCGATTAAAACCTTTACAGATCATAAATTTGGGTAGTAATTATTCTGATGGATGATGTCAGGATTTATGAGAGAATGGAAACTGGCATAGCAATATCCATCTGTGTTTATTTTGTTCTTGTACCTTTTGACTGACTTTTCCCAAGCCGAATCTACTTCACGGTCGTACAACTTCCTCTACAGGCTTCCATGTTCTTGGGGAGTTGTTCGATGAGCTGACAGATCTGACTATCACAGATCCATCATCCTTTGTGTACAGCAGAGTGCGGGGTACACTTGAAGTCCCTGCAGATTTAGAAGACTTTTGACTAAATGTTTGCCAGATTAAAAAGAAGCTTTCTGTTCCCCTCAATTCCCTAAACTGAACATCTGCTGGGCTCATAAAGTTTTTTTTTGTTTTTTTTTTTTTTTTTTTTTTTTTTGTTTTTTGGTCTTAAAGAGCCCTCTGTTTTTTAGCATAGCGCTGGGAGTCAAGTGGTTTACAAAAGCATCGGGAAAGGTCAGTTTAAGATGGCAGAGGCCGATACTCCACCAAGAAGAATAAATCAACTGAGGTCAGCGGAGTGGTGGCTCGAAATTAGAAAAATCATTACTTGACACGTAATAAAACAGCGGGGGCCTTTTTTCAAGGAGGGTTTGCCATTTGTATCGCATGGGTTGGTGTGTGTAGCTGTATGCAATAAAATATAGCTAATAATAAGAGGCCCTGCTGTTCGGAGGTTATCATGGGTCTATGGTACTTTGCTTTGCTCGTATGTACTCATTGCCATGTTGTCTTATGATAAGCCACTGAGGAGAATCTAGATGGAATCTCCTGCTGAGATTTGAAGAGAAAAAAAATACATTGAAGGTGATGAGTACTACACTCGTCTTATTTATTGTTTTGCTGATGACCACTATTTCTTTTCTCTCTCGCCATTCTGGCACTATGCTGGCCATTCCTGGTCTTTGGTGCAGGGGCCCGTAAAAGTGACTCCATAATCGACGATTAGTAGAACAGTTGTGCCAGTGAGAATTCAACTGATGCTCAATAAAGATTTATAGCGTGGGAAATTTTCTGGTATGGCTAAACATTTGTTTAGCCTTCCCTGACCTAATGTAGTCATTAGTCTGAAAAAAAAAGTCTGAGTTTACAGCCATGTAGAATGTCAGTAATGTAGAAATGATTCCTGATTTGTGGACACTGCGTTGACTCTTTGAGAGAGTTTTGGATGAGGTCGTAAATTTGTATCTTTTATAGACCTTATTAATTATTTTGATTAGGCGGAGAGCTATGTTGATCAGATTTGAGTTCTTTCATACTTTTGCATGACTTCACCCTCGCAAGTGCCAAGACAGCTGTTCCTTGCTTTATAGTGCAATGTGCACAAAGATTGACTGTTCTGTATCATTAGTGAAAACTCTTTTGTACAAAAATGAATGACAGACTAATGATAGAAGTGCTACGTACCCTGTCCAGTCCAGCTGTAAACGTTAAGAGACATGCAGCTTTCTGAGAGCAACAGGCCTTTCCACTTTGTTTTAATGGACTACCGGCACTGTTGAGCAATGTTGTCCGAAACCGATCAATTTCAGGGTCAAAACAGAAGATCCATTATCACAAATATGGGGTGAAAGGGAAACATACAGATAGACAGAGAGATAGAACACCAGAAAGACAGAGAGAGAGAGAAAGAGAGAGAGAAAGATTGGACAATAAATGTGCTGATTGACACAGGGGAGCTGGGGGGTGTTGGGGGTGGTGTGGGTGTGGGGATGGCAGACGGCAGACAGACGATAACATTCAGTTCCTCTGGCTGCTCTCCAGATGCTGCTTCCTTCTTCCCCCAGCCTCCCCATACCCAGGTTGTGATTGTCATAATGTTCTCATGGATATGGCTAGGCTCGTCTGCCAGTTTTGATGCATGACACGTTTGCATTCGAAGTACTGTTTTGGAGATATTTATGCTATTTCCCAGTGACATACTGAAATTAAAAAAAAAAAAAATACAAAAGGAACTACAACAAGATTAGACTCCCCAAATACCCTCAGGGTCGATTCACAATTTGTTTTTTATGATACTCAAATATTCCATATAAATCTTGGTGGAAATTGGGTACAGCCTAATCTCGTTTCAGTTTGGTAATCTGTCTGGGCTTTCTCTAAGTCAGTGGAAGACGTGGGGAAGAAAAGACTTGTTTATGTGTTCAGCGTATTCCTTTTGAGGGTTTGATATGTCTCGAGCGTATTCATTGATTTGCCAACGCTCTTCCTTGCATCTGATCTACCTCAGGAAGCTATTTTTGCTTCTCGTCCTCCTCCTCTTCTGCTGTCTATTAGGTACATCACGGAAACATATGTTTCGCAGAACACATCAGCTTTCACCCAAAGCTCTCTCTCACGGCTTCCACACACAGTTGCGTTCCGTCAACGCATGCCAGTGGGTGTTCCCAACGGTAGCTATGCAGATGACTTAAGGTATAACCGTAATTTGATTGGCTGGTGCCGTCTGTTGTTTGCTTGCTCGTAATTTGATTGGCTGGTGCCGTCCGTCAGTGCAGCAAAAGTTGAACTTCTCAACATGAGTGACGGGAGCAACGCGACACAACGGACCCACAATTCAGTTCGGCAACGGATGACGTAAGCCCATGTAAAGTGAACGGGATGCGTCTCCAGCCCTGCAACGCACACAACTGTGTGTGGGAGCCGTTACTCACACGTACCACTTAAGTGTGGACAGACGTTTATGTCTCCAGTGGCTTCCATCCGCCCAAAACCTGGGGCTGACTTGTGGGATGAAGTCCAGTCTTTCCCCTGTCCACCCACTCCTCGCCGCGCCCACGCACGGTCATAGAGGGATGGAGTCGTTTTCAAGTCGTTCTGAATCCCTTCTTCCCTTCAGACTCCAAAGGGCTTATTGTATTAGGAAAAAAACATGCCTATGATTTGTGTGTCCAGTAACCTCAGACCTCAGAGTTGATGAGAGCATCTCTTCCTTTCTAACTTCTTTCCTAATTTATCTGCTTGGCATTGGCTATGCTTCACAGCAGCTCCGCTGTTCCTCGAGAAAGACACCATTACTCATGCTAAGCTTTTAACATGTTACACAGTGCTGATGCTGGTGCTGGTGGAGCGTATCATTATGGGCATGTAGGAGGAAGCAAGGGCCTGGTGCCTCTCTAAATCCATCTGCTGCTGCCTTGACAAATTCCTGATGTGTAAGATTTAAAAGGGGGTGTGGGTTGGGGGTTGGGATGGTCGAGGGAAGGAAGAGGAGTGGGCCGACTTGGCGTGGTCAAAATTGCCGTGATGAAATGGCGCCGCTTTTTCTCCCCACACACAGAAAAAAACACAATTCCACTAATCGATGAGCCCACTGACAAGGAGGAGGAATAGAGAGAGAGAGAGACAGGGAGAGAGGTGTAGTAAGGGGACACCACACTGGCCAGTTCAATTGATTGGGTTTGATTGACATTTTGTTTGTCTTAACAGCAAACAAGGAACTAATAGGGAAGAGAGACAAGGGATTGATTGACGACAAGATAAAAAAAAACATCAAGCCTTGATTACCAGGCAGATGGAGTAGTTATGAAGGTAATCAGCAGACTGGCGTTGCCATCATCATGACGTGAATCCGGTGCGGAAGGATGTTGACAGCCGGCGATTTGGCACAGTAGATGTTTTCCACTGCTTAGTTTTCCCACTGCTGTTCCCCCAAAACAAAAGGCCTGTTTTGAAACCCAAACTGTACACAACGGCTCAACCCCTACAAAGCACTGGCCAAGTTACCTGTGTGTGTGTGTGTGACTCTGGTATTGTTTTCTCCCGAGGACGACCTATTGTCCATTTAGCGTCTGATTGACTCTGCTCCCTCATGTCTGTAAACCTGTGTTTGAACTCGGGGTAATGCTTCAGGGGTAATGCAAAATTAACCGTCTAAACAGCGTCCGTTAGGACAGCATGCTGTTCCTCGTACACACATATGTTATCATTATCAGGGGAGAATGTGGGAAATGTACCAGTCAAGAGGTCCACTTGAAAAAAGCGGCTAACTACAAAAGGGAAGTATGCGTGTGTGATTTACAACTTAAGCTAGATAATGCTTTTATATGTAACCTTTTATCTCCGCTGGGAATGTATATAATAGGAATAATTATGATTCTTTCCACTGAGAATGACATCACTCCCGCAACAAGCACCCGTACAGGGGGATATGTGGACTTGGGAAGATGAAAAGCAAAGCTGAAGCATGTGGGGAAAAATGGCCTAGAATGTTTTGTATTACACCAAAGTGCCTTTATTGCACGCTCTCCTCCGTGCCTGAAGTAAATGTGAATGAAAGCAAGAGCCAGGCCATTAATGTAGAGTACTTCCATTTCTTTCTTTCTTTCTTTCTTTCTTTCTTTCTTTCTCCCTCTCTCACTCTCTCTCACCCCCTTTTTCTCTCTTTCTGCTATAATCTTGTGATGAAGAACATGTACTCCCAGTGATTTATGTGCGTGGCGTAAAACGGCACTCAAGTCATATCCTCGGAGCGCGGCTGGTGTGCAGATCACGGGGGACGACCCCACTGTTGACTTATTACAGGGCCAATGCCAGAGAGAGAGAGAGAATTTTGAATTTTCAAAAACTCTTTATTACAATCTTAAAAATACATCAAGATCAACTTGACACTATACTCAAAAAGTAAAAGTTAGGAAAGTTAAATAAAGTAATGTGCAATCTGTAGCTTATCATTCTCAACAATACACATCACGCTTATTGTAGCACCATTTTTTCCTCAAAAAACATCAAGAATCTTCATAGATTTATAAAAAATGAAAATCAATCAACATAATGACACCTTACAAGAATAGAAAACACCATTAGGATATCAACATCTACATCCTGCTCAACTTTTCCTTTACGACTAACATATATCGCCATCTTTGCTTGCCCAAGCAGAAAGTTTAGGAGCTGACACTTGAAGCGATGCTTTTGTACATATTTAAAACCAAAAATGAAAATCTCCGAAGAGAAACTTTCATCAAACTTAAAGAAAAGTGCCATCAAAACAGCAAAAAGAGGTCTGAGCCTCTGGCAGTGCATAAAGGCATGGAATACAGTCTCCCTTACAGAACAAAAAGGGCACCCCTGATCAACCATTGGATTTAAAACAGAAATAAAAGCATTCACTGCTATTGCACCATGCAGAATACGCCATTGTAGATCGCCAGCTTTTTTTTAGTTAATGGTGACTTGTACAACGACGCCATTGTGGTTTGACATCATTTTCAACCTGCAACGCCAAGGCCAGGGTGTATCCACCCTCTTGTCCAGAGACCTTTTATTTAGGGAGAGAACACACAGTTTGTACAATGATTTACTAGTTGCAGCTGTAGGACCCAGGAAAACTAAACTATCTGGGAGTAAGAAGCAACCAGTGCAACCTGTTAAATCTGGAAGTAGAGTAAGTCTGGGAAAGGGGTCATGGCAGTCAGGACTACACTCCCCCCCAAAATAATCTCCAAGCAATTGCATCTCCTCCCCAGTTAGGAGAGACCGCCATTTCCCAAGTAGCTGATCAACTATCCTAATGGACTTCACACCTAAGTGCTGAGCTAAAGTATGGCTATTACTGATATCAGGACCAGCAAACTCTACTAGATCCCCAAGGGTTGTAACTCCAGAGCTGATAAGCTTAGAAGTAGGTACCAGGGACAAGTCCTGACTCACATCAAGAACCGAACCATGAATCAGAGGCTCCTTTAACAACCAGAATAATGAGCTTGTCTGTCGGGCGCGTTGAATTATAAACAGAGACCAGACTTTGAACAGATTCTTATAAAATGCAGGAAGTAAATTAAAATTCATTCTATTTGGATTAAACCAGAACAAAGACCTATCTAAGCCCAACCCTTCAAAAAGTTGTAAAATACAACAGGCTGCAGCTTTCCAGCTTGAGTCCAGTGATCCTGTGAGAAGACGCTGTACAAACTGCAGACGGAAGGCAGCAGTTCGACTCTGTAGATGAATAAGTCCATGTCCACCATCCTCCTTAGGCAGATATAAAACACTCTGAGGTACCCAGTGTAGATTGTCCCAGAAAAAATCAACCAGGACTGACTGAATCTTCGGTAGCAGGTTTGAAGGAGGATCCACACAAGCCAGCCGATGCCAAAGAGAGGATGCAACCAGGTTGTTAATAATGAGAACACGCCCCTGTAATGGAAGTAATACTGAAAAGAAATTTCCATTTCTCTAGACGACCTTTAACTTTTTTCAATTACCCCATCAAAATTCTTTTGAATAAAAGCATCATCACCTAAGAAAACACCCAGGTATTTAAAACCACCCCTATTCCAAACTAAGCCATCAGGCAGACCAGGTTCGCCACTCACCCAACTCCCAACCAGCAAGGCTATGCTTTTTGACCAATTTACCTTTGCTGAAGAAACAACCTTAAATTCATTGCAAATTTTTAAAAGCGTGTCAAGATCTCTCTGGCCATTAACAAGGACAGCCACATCGTCAGCTTAAGCTGACGATTTAAAAACATCATCACAGTTAGGGATTTTCACTCCAACAATCTCCTTCCTCAACCTTACAAGGAAAGGTTCAATAGCCAGACTATACAGCATGCCCGACAAGGGACATCCTTGACGGACACCTCTGTATACCTTAAAAGGAGCGCACAAGTCACCATTAACCTTGAGAATACTTTCAATGTCACAATACAATGCTTTGATCATTCTGAATAAAATTGGGGCTGAAACCAAAGGCTGACAAGGTATTCCACAAATAATTATGCTCAACCCTATCAAAAGCCTTTTCTTGGTCAATTGAAACCACACCAAAATCCAGATTGAAGTATTTGCCAATATAGAAGACATCTCTGATGAAGGAAACATTGTTGTGAATCAATCTGCCTGGCACACAGTAGGTCTGGTCAGGGTGGATTACCTGCTCCAAAACCTCCCCAAGTCTATTTGCTAAAACTTTAGACAGCAGTTTGTATTCAGAGCAGAGGACTGACACCGGCCTCCAGGACCTTATATCTGTCAGGTCTCCCTTTTTTTGGCAGTAAAGTGAGCACTGCTCTACGGCAGCTCAGTGGCAGCACCCCTCTGGTGATGCTGTCTCTCAGAACAGCAAGCACATCTGTGCCCAACTCTGGCCAAAAGGACTTATAAAAGTCTACTGGCAGGCCATCCACCCCAGGTGCTTTGCCACTCTCCATACTGTGGAGGGCTCTCTCCAGCTCCTCTAGGGTCAACACCCTTCCAAGGGCTGTGTTTGCCTCTTCAGATACCTTAGGTAGGTCACAAAGAAAAGCCTTGTCAGTCGCCTGATCTTGTGGATTTTCACTGTTATAAAGCTCCTTATAAAAAATGTACTGCTCTATTGGTGTATTTCTGGAGAATTAGAAAGGATTCTCCCATCTTCAGACCTCAAAGCATGAATGAACTTCCTCTGTCCACTCTTTACCTCCAAGTTAAAAAAGAATTTTGATGGTACATCCATCAGCTCCACACTCTGGAAGCGGGACCTGACCAGAGCTCCCTGTGCCCTCAAACCTAAAAAGTCAGCCAATGTTTTCTTTTTTGAGTTAAGAATTTCAGTGGGTGCCTGATCACCCGTTTGTTCTGCCAGATTTTGAAGTTCGATTATTTCCTCCTCTATTTTTTTCATTGAGAGTGTTATGTTCCTTGTGACATTGGCTGTATACTCCTGGCAGAGTTGTTTTATTTGTACCTTGGCACAATCCCACCATTGCTGCAAAGACTTATAACAGGATTTCGTGGTTCTAAATTCCTTCCAGAAAAAAAAGGAAGACTTCTCTAAAATGGCCATCAGCCAACAAATTGGTATTAAAGTGCCAGTAGGCACTTTTTGGTTTTACAAAATCTAGAAATAAAGAACAGAAAACCAAACTATGGTCAGAAAAGCCAACTGGAATTATTGAACATTTCCTGAATAGACTACGCTGATGTTTGAAACCATAAAACCTGTCAAGTCTTGCAAGAGACAAACAATTATTATATGAGTGTGCCCAAGTATATTGCTTCTGTTCACCATGAAAGTTCCTCCAAATATCACTAAGATCATTGGACTTCATAATCTCTACAAGCCGTCTACGAGAGGGCATGTGCGGCTCGACATGATTTCTGTCAAAATTTTGTGCAGTACAATTGAAATCTCCTCCAAGGATAAGAATATCCTCTGAACAGCAATTTTTTATAACATTTCCAATAGTATTTAAAAACAGCATTCTATCTGTTGCCAGTGTAGGAGCATAAATGCAAATAAACAAAAAAAACGATTTTCAAACTGGGCTCTGACCTTTAAAAGTCTTCTCCCTCTATAACTTCATCAACATCAAAAGTGATGGGAATAAAGGACTTAGAAAACAGAACTGCAACCCCACCACTAGTAGAAGTACCATGACTAAGTATGGACAGACCATCAAACTCCTGAGCCCAAGCAGCTGCATTAGACGCATCACTGTGCGTTTCTTGCATAAAGAGAACATCAAACTTATTCTGTCTGATTGTTTCAAACACAGAGAGCCTCTTAATTTTTTTCTCTTGCGCCATTTACATTTAAAGAAGCAACACGAAATTCACCCATCATTATAAAGAAAAAATAAAAAAATAAATATAGACATATGCAATCAGCCATCCTAGGACACAAAGTGGAAATTGTTTTTAACATTTGTCATCGTTGGCATTCAGTAGAACATTGAGTTTTGTGAGAATCTTTTTAGACGAAATCCTTCTTGATCAGTGATGCTACCATCACGCATAAATGCTCGTGATTTGTTCATAAACTGTTCAATGTCAGGAAAAATTCGTCTACCCGGACCTTCCTAGAATGTTTTGTGTCCTTAAGGAATTTCTTTATATCCTCCACTCTATAATTGCGAGTGCGATAGCCGCTTAGTCGCAAGCTGCAGGTTACACTACAGTCAGAAAGATCACTTTCACTCTCATTATCAGTCAATTCTATATGAGCGCGTCCCCTTTATTCTGTATAATGCGCTTTCTTTTTTTCCTTTATTCGACGGTGCTTTAAACACATTATTGTCCTCCTCCAACACGGAGGTTTCCATGTCTTCCATAGCGACGGAAACCTCCCCATTAATGGCATCATCATTGCTCCCCTGACAGTTCTGAGAATCAGTGATAGTCTCGCCCAAAAGTGCGGAAAGATCCTCCCCATCAGCCGATCTAACATCGTGATTTTCCCGTGCCCTTGGACTGAATTTAACGTTAAATCAGGAGTTTGGCTCTCCGGCCCACTAGCAGAGGCAGCAGCCTCCTCCTCATTATTTGCACCAAAGTTAACATTAGGTTCGTTGTTGGTCTCTTTAGACGTTCCCTCTGCCACATCACCCTAGATTCATTGCTATTTTCACTGTTTCCACTATTATTCGTGTCATCCTTTTTATCAGGACACGCCAAGACGTAGATGCCCCGATTGTCCACAACCAAAACATTTCATAACGCTTAGTTGTTGCATAAATCGCATAATTAAAGTTATCCACAGTCACATTAATTGTCAAGTCCAATTCATCATTGTTATTCTTAAGGATCATGTACCTAAACGCCTGAAGGACACGATATGTTTCAACAACGGAGATTTACCTAATCGAATTTTTTTAATTGTTGAGACCACTTTGCCCATAGCGACAGTGTTTGTCCTAGAATCTCAACAGAAATGAATGGGGGACATTAGACAAAATGACTTTCTTGGAAGGCGTAGAAAGAGGGGCAACAGAGGTAAAAACGCCATCTATCACTGCGCCATTCTCCGTCAGCTGATTGGCAAACTCAATTGATTTTAAGAAAAGCACAATCGCGTTGTTCATGCGAGATGCTGACACGATATTCTCATGACCAACAATTTCTCCGCAGCCAAACTACAATCCTCAACACTGGCTGCCGATGCTATTTTAACAGCATGACGCCGAAGTTAGTTGACCAAAAATCTCTGCCATGATTCCAGCACCAGACTGGAGGCAGTCGCTTTAGGGGAAAACCCCTGTTTATTGCCAGAAAAACTAAACCAAGCAAAAATCTTTAGTACTCCAGCAGAAAGTAATAGATAGAAAGAAAGAAAATAGAAGTAAAGTGAGAAATAGAGATTTAAACAGAACACTCGTTGCGGTACAGCGACCAAACACCGGTCCACTCACCACTGACTCCCCAACCTCACACCAACCATGAGACAGAGAGAGAGAGAGAGAGAGAGAGAGAGAGAGAGAAAGGAGGCCCGCCTTCACCACCTTTATTTCACCACAACCCCCCCCCCTTATTTTAAACAGCATGGGAACTCCAAAGCCCATAACCCTTCCACAGTAGGCAGAAGAAAACACCTCCATTTCCACCTCCGGTTCAATTTCCCTCCCCCCCCCCCCATTCTCCTTTGCTCAGCCTGTCGTACCTTATGATTGCTGTTTTCGCTTTGTGCTGCTGGAGTTCTCCTCTGCAATTCTCTCATATGTCGTCAAATTAACGAGGGCCCAGCAGCACTGTGTTCGGGCCCCCTCCGATCCGAAAGCAGCGTTCGTAAGCGCTCCTGCCGATCACTCGCTCACTCGCTTGCGGGGTGAACAGGAGGGGTCAGGCTGAATGAGATAGAAATGAAGTACTTTAGCGGCACACAAGGGGCCTCGCCTTGCTCATATCGCAGTGACGCGCCAGTGCACTTGATATGGTCGACTCGGACCATGCTGCGCCGTGAGCACTATTCAGGTCAGGGCGAGTCTGTGAAAACGCTGTCCTCCACGGGGCGGGTGACGGCGTGGGTGGAAATGACGGTTGGCCTACACTTACTCCTGTCATTGTGGATTTGACTCCCCCTCTCTCCAAGCGCAACTCTCCAGCGCTTTGCTCTTCTAGAGAGCAAATTAATAACAGGGCATCAAAGGTCTTTATTTCGACCCTCTGCTGAATCCTCCAACTTCCACTTGCCTTGACATAAAATAAACTATGCATCGGGGCCTGCTTTGCGATGTAAGAGGGTATTTTATTTCTGCCTCAACCGTTGGGAGTTGAGAGGGGAACAGAAGAATGACTACTTCCTTTTCCACTGCCCCGGGCCATTCGTGTTCGTAGCCCTATTTCGTGGGGTATAATTTCATCTGCTTCCTTTCTCATAGCTCCCCATAGCATACATTTCAACACTAGTATCTCCACCCACACTGCTCAAGATATTAAATAAAAGCATATTGAATTTATGAGCTGGATTTAATACATGCTCTCTATGCTTTATGAAGTCAAACTTGGGCATGGGTTTGGTCGGCACTTGCAAAAAAAAGAAGAAGGAAAAAAAAATGTAGTCGAGTCGGCCGCACTCTATGTGCAATGAGGCAATATACTGCAAGTGAGATTTTTATAAGGCCCTCATCTTTAAATAGCCTAATGAAAAGAGATTATACCGGATGTGTTACATTCTTCCGAATCGGCAGAGGGCACAGATTTTACAAATCCAATTTATTGTTTAGACGTGGGGCTGGCCAGCTTGTTGTGAATATTGCTGAGCACCAGTGTAAAGACGTCCAGTTAGGAACCTTATCAAATTCTTTCCAGAAGGGTTTTGTGTTAGACGCCTATCGCCTGAGAAACGAGCTTGTGTCCTTTCAGCGGTTTTATATATCCGAGGCGTCCGGCCGGGGCGTGGAACATTGCTTCCCATAAAGGGGACCATTCCGTGTTTAATTACGCATAGAACACCATTACGTTCAGACTTCTCAATTTCTTTTTTAAATCCCAAACTCTGTTTGGCATCCTTTTTGTTTCCATATTTTCAGAGCTTTTCTCAGGGTCTCTTACCACCCTTCCCCCATCACTGTCTCTGCAGCCAGCCTACTTGGTTGGTGGAGATGACTGTGGCCATCGCTGTCTCTCGGCGTCTCCTCAGGGCTGCCTGTCACAGTCAGCAGCTGTTGCCCACGTGGGAGCGAGGCTCTCTCAGGTCGCCCTGGCCAAGATGGATTAAGTGAAAATGTGACTTGTCACCATGTGGAGCCACACTTGGCAAAAGCATGTGTGTGTATCAGTGTGCGTGTGTGTGTGTGAGTTTGTGTCTGTGTGTGTGTGTGTGTGTGTGTGTGTGTGTGTGTGAGTTTGTGTCTGTCAGGACTGGGAGAAATGGAACACGGGAGAAGAAGGGGAGGAATGGAGAGGGAGAAAAAAGAGAAGGACAGAAAAGGAGAGTGGTGAAAAGAGAGAGATCAAGAGTAGGGCGAATGAGGGGGCAACGTAGCAGGGGAAAGAAGTGTGAAATAGGCGCTGAAGGTCTGCATCCCTCTGGGGCTATTCACTGTCACCAAACCTGGCCAGAGCCCCATGGGCATTTAGAGTGGACAGGAGTGAGAGGCAGTTGCAAAGCCAGTGTTATTTCTTTCCCCCTTGGCTGTGGTTACCTAAGTGTTACTGAACTGTTGTTGTTTCGTGTTGTTATTTCACATAGTCTCCACAGTAAACTTGAGACTTGAAATGGTCTTGAAAATTACCGCAGGAAAGAAAACTTTAGATATGGCGAGAAAACATGTGGTGCTCTTCCCCCGCAAAAGCAAAACACCACATATTTCTTTCTCCTTCAGATACTTGGAAGTCATCATCCAAAAATCTGAGTGAGCAGAATTTGTGACGTGCCATTTTGTTAGTCCACAGCCAAAGAAGAGAAGAAGAGAAGAAGATGGAGGAGTTACTTGCTTGGAATGGCTCCTTACGGATAAGTCTGGGCCCTTATAGTCTGTGCTGAGATGGGTGAAGGCAAATCAGTCATCACAAATTAGAGGCTGTGTATGATCACTGAGGATCCCAGTCTACGGCGGTCTGGAACAGATGGGAGAGAGTCACTGCTGGATGAGACTGAGCCTGAGGTTCACTACAAGCTTTTAAAGATGTGTATTTTCATCAGACTTTGGTTGCATATTTTCAAAACAAGCAATTCTATTTGTTTTTGAAGAGCTGCTTTAAAGTCGTATAAAGTATTTTAAGAAAGACCGAAAAACACACATTTAACAAACATCCCCCATGTGGTTTGTATTATGGTTGAATGTGGTTTTTTGTAAGCTCGTTAGACTCAAATATTTTCACACTATTCTGTTCTAATGTTCCAGTGGCTTCCTCTTGTGTGCAGCTGGTTTGAAAATAGCTTCAACTCAGGAGCGTCTTTCCAAAACTACCGTACGCACAAACACACACACACACACACACACACACACACACACACACACACACACACACACACACACACACAAACACTACTGAAACGCGCACACACACACACACACACAGACATTCCCAGAAAGCCGTAGTAGTGGAAAAAGAGCAAAGCATTGGCCTAAAAGGTGCTCCAGCAAACGGCAGCACCTGCTCCTTCCACTTGATCTGCATTACCGCGGAGGACATCCAGGTACAGGTGCCTGCATTCCCCTCAGCAGCATGGTAAACTCAGTGAGCACAGCAGTGACGAAACTCTGAATTATGGATACTCAGAGTGCTGCCGAGTGCATTTAGTCGTCCTTTGTTCAAAATTGCACCCTGCAATTCATGCCCTTTTTAAAATGGAGAGGAAGGATTTCTGTATTTTACACAAAGCTCTTGTTAAACTCAGTTACGGTAAAGACCTAAAAACTCAATGACGTAACTGAATGAAAGGGAACACGGGTGGAAACTGTGAGGATCCTGGCTCTGTGTAGAAGAACCCCAAACCCCTCAAATGGCATAATTATCTTTAGTATGAGTGCCTAAAGTATATTTATTATATAGAAAATGGCCTTAAGATGGATCCATATTCCAGTAGACCTATTATTTTATAAATGTGAAAAAAATATGAAAAACTGACAGCAGTGGCAGCTGCAAATAGTCAGTCCAGAGCTGAGGAGGAAGAAAAGAGACCTCACAACCTGGATCAGAGATAAAAGTATTATGTCAATCAATCTGAGAAGAAAATGGGTCTGGATAGCACTGTATGTGAAGATCTCAGGCTTGCTGTGACCAAGGCATTCTATCATTGTGAACGGTAATTGCTCACAATTCACTTATGACATTTTGGTAAGTGAGCGACGATATTGACGCGGACAGCCGAGCCATCCATCTGGCGGCAGAGCGCCGTGTCAGTGTGAGACAGAGGAAGTAGATTGTTTGTAATGAGTCCCATTCCTTTCCTGGAGTGTGCCACTGAAGGCTGCGAGGATGCTGAGCATAAAGGCTGACGGCGCATAACGTGGGCGTGCATTCGGACAGTGAGTGTCCTTACAGTCGGGTGCTTCACAGTATAGTATTTTTTTTTGGTTAATTTTTTATCTCGCTCATCAGCCCTGGTATGTCTCAGCAGTAGATTACTCCCTGTTGTTTGACTGTCTGAAATCTAGGTCATTAGATTTATGAATGCAGGGATTCTCCAACATGTCGACCCCATCCTTTCTTTTCCAGAGGTTGGAAGATGTTTGGACATGTTTGGGCACATCTTCTATACAAAAATGAAATATTTGCTTTGTTAATACTTCTGCCTGGCCATAGTGTTGTATAAGCAATGGATATCTAAAAATAGTAGTGAGTTGTTATGAGCTATGTATGAAAATAACTGATGCTGGAATTCGGAATGATGCCCACTGTTTCCTGACACAACCTCCAGCTACAGTGTCAGAAATGTGAGAATGAGAGAGAGAAGAGGAAGGAGAAATATAAAGGGAGAGAGACAGAGAATAAAGAGGGAGAGTGAGAGAAATAAAGAGTCTCAGAGACCCACGGGAGTGTGTCAGGGGACAACATGGCTCCCTGATTCCATTTCCTCTCCTGTCTCGCTGCTTCCATGCCATGTTGTGGGGTGCATCATTTCACTGGCGGGCCAGCATGGCCAACTTCCATATCCCTACTGCGCCACGGTCCACTGCCACCTGGCATGGCCACTGCTGCCATCTGCCAAGACGACACAACGGGAAAACGGGAATTAGACATAGCTAGGGGAGATACCTCAACTTGCTTCCATCCGTCTGTTTGTCCCACCAACCCCCGGGCCAACCGATGCTCTTTATCATATTAAGAGATGGAAGTGGCACGGCAACAAACCAACAAAGCAGCCTCCATCAGCCTATAGTCCTTAAAAACAGGCTGATTTTTTTTTTCCTTTTGTGAGAGTGCTTACCGCCACCTGTTGAGTTTTGGGATAAATTTAATCACTCATACTTTGTCATCTATTAGTCTAGTGAGGGATGGGGGTACGGGTGTGTGTGTGTGTGTGTGTGTGTGTGTGTGTGTGTGTGTGTGGTGGGTCTAGGGGTAGAAGAGAAGAAAAGTAAAAAACCTCAAGGAATGTGGCCAACCCCTGGCTATGCCTGCCTCTGTCATATAACAAGAGGTTGCCGTCTCCTCCGCCCTGATCCAAGACGTTCTCCCAGGTTGTCCTGTGCTAATCAGGAGCGGTGTGTTTGTCATTTGTTGAGGACTTCACATCAAAAGTGCCTCTTAACTTTTTATGGTCCACATCAGCCATGGCAGTAAGGACAACACTAACCACCGTAAACACGTAATTGCTTTTAAGAGCTGTGCAAAAAAGTGACAACTCGAGATAGGCAGAAATTTGCAAAAGAATGCACCCCCTCAGCCATTAAAACATTATCCCCAATCATTTTCATGAGGTGGTTGCCGCCCGTGAAAAAGCCAAGGATAACTTAGCCACCTGAGCTATACTGTCAGGCAAGACAAGTCCGTCTTAGGGAGTGATTAACGGCGTCTGTCCGTCAGGGTCATCCGCCTAAATGTTTGGCAGACAGAGGCATAGAAGCGCCAAAGGTGTGGACAAGTAAGTGAAGATCTGGGGAATAGAGTTGAGAGAGGAGCCCTCAGAGGAGTTGTTGGCTCAGGAAAATGGACTCCAAGCAAGGAGAAAGAGAGGGGAATGGCAGTGATTGGTAATGTGTTGTAACAGCCGACTTGGGAAAACGAGCTTGAGCTTGGGAACCATTTTTTTTTTTTTTACTCTTCCCTCACTCTTTCGAAGGGAAGACGCAATCACCATCAATGGTCAGTACGCACACCAGGGGTTGAAGTGAGCAGAGTGTTCTTGTAAGAGTTCCGAAATGTCCTCTGTTTTCTGGTCTTGAGGGTCACCTTGAGTGAACTGCTTATCAAACATCTGCATTTTTCACAAACATTGTTTTTTGTCTAATTATTTAACCACCCTCTTTCTTAATTTACAGAGTTTGGAATCAAACAGGATGGATACAACGACCAGCTTGTTTTTGCTATCCTTCATTTTGGTGAGTCTGGAAATTTATGTTTAGCCTTCATAAGCTATTCTCTATTCTCCCACTATTCTCTATTCTCCCACTATTCTCCCTAATTTATGCCATTCTCATGGTGACATCCTTCCTGTGATATCTTCTTGGAAATATATTGTCATGCCCTTTTGTTAAAATGGAGATAAATATTCACCATATCTTCCAAAGTCAAGACCTGGTGGTTGTTTAAGAAAAGTAAAAAAAAAAAACTAATTTGATGAGGTCCATTAATCCGTTGATCATTAATTGACTGCGCTTGGTAATTAAAAGCACGAATGGATGAGAAATGCAGAAAGTCAACTAGGCATGAAGTTGAAGCCCCATACTCTCACTGTTTTAGTGAGCGTGATATACATACTGTGTGTACGTGTGTGTGTGTGTGTGTGTGTGTGTGTGTGTGTATGTGTGAGTGTGTAATACCAGATCTATTTTCCTGTGTAGGATTAGTTGGTGTCAGTAGGTTCGCACCTTCAACCATTTTAGACCTTTCACATAAATGCACATTCATTTTCTTTAATTGCATGTGGACAGTGCAGCATAATTGGTTATCAAATGGTGATTTTTTATAGGTAATGGAACTTGACATCCAATTATTTCAACATGAACATGCTAAATTTGCCTCCAAAAAAGCCCTGCTTTGGTACAAATGTGAATGTAGGAAAACTACAGAATTAAATAAAATTCTATACCATGCCTGACCTTGTTGCCTACACTATTGTATTCCATTTCAGGCTGTGAAGGACAATATTATTAAACGCTGGACAGAGCTGTAGAGGACAACTAGCGTTTATTCAATTGGATAGGATGTGCTGATTTTACTAATTTTTCATTCTGAATTGTGATGTGCTGTAAAATTGTTTCTGCTGTAAAATGTTATTGGGGGGAAAAAGTGTCAAATTAGTGATTTCAATGCATTTGTCAGAGCTCCATAGCTAATGAGGAGAAAACACACAAATAAACAAAAAACAAGCAAAAAAACAAAGCCAAGCCGATATGGGTGGTGGCCTGGTGGTCGTATGTATGACGTCATTTACTTCAATGTTTGGAGTGACATCATATGTACGGCTGCTAAACTGCTACAAGGGACATCAGTATTCCAAAAAAACCCTGACATCTGATGAATGCGTCCACTTCGGTGTCATACACGCCTCTTGTTTCCATGAGTTTCCAGGTAAGGATTGTGTATCACTGGGGGTGAGGGTAGTGTGACTTTGAAGAGAAAAAAAGGTGGGTGCAGAGATGATAATATGTGATTGCATTAATATTAATGAAGGTGCATTAATGTGCAAAGACAAAGGTTCTGAAAAAGAAAGAAGGGGGAGAAAGAGAGAGATAGAGAGGGAGAATGGCTTTGAGTGGCCTCTTAATTCCCCATTAGAGTCCACAGAGAGATGAGTCATACTAGCGACACTTTTTTTCCAATCCTGATTTTTTTTTTTAGTCCTCGGTCCTCTCTCACACACATTCTCTTACGTTCTATCTCACTGCGATTCAAAATCCAGGCCTCCTTGTTAAGCTTCTTGAAAAACCTTGCACAATGCTGGGATGAGTTGGGTGAGAGAGTGAAGGAGCCTTTCATAAGAGAAACTCTCAACCTCTCACCGTCCTTTTGATATTTGATGGCTGAGAGCCTCCTCAAGTGTGAAATTGTACACAAACAAATCAAAAATCACTGAGAGACACAGAGATCCTGCATGCAGTCGGTGGAGTGTGGTGTTTTGCAAGGTGTCGCTCACCGACATCCTCAGATGGTGTGTGGAGGGATGCCTTGTGTGTTTGTTCTGTTCACTGAACACATTTGGCCGCCCACGCGCTCCACATTGATTGCTCAGGTGTCCAAGCACGTCTGAGCGTGCCAGTGCAGTGCAGCACCTGGCTGTTAGGGCTGTGTATTGGCAAGGACCTCACGAAACGATACGCGTCATGATGCATGGGTCACGATACAATACATCACAGTATATTGCGATATGATACATATTGCGACATACAGTATTGTAATACTGTTTACAGAAAATGTAAAAATACAGCTGGAAACTAAATTTGCTCCGTACCACCTGGGCAGTATAATATGTAGATCACATTACACTGAAAATTCAGCAGACAAATAATAAAACAGTAGTCAGCTGTATAGACATTTTTACACAGCCTAATGCTTTAATAAAAAATATTGATATTTAGCGGCAGTGGCAATATGATATATTGTGCAAGTGATGATATTGATATATCGATATTGAAAGCACAGCCCTATTGGCTTTTTTTTTTTTTTTTTAGACTAGTCGGCATAACAGCTCATTTTTTAGATTCTCTGGCAAAAAGTGGCCTTGACTCGGTCCATTGAGGTTGTATCAACATGGCTGTCTCCCACAGGGCTTGCCGGCCACGGGAGCCACGGAGACCAGTCCGGACCCTGCGCTGGCGCCAGGGGAACTGTCCCTCCAGCCTGCGCTGGCGGCCATGGAGAGCGCGCGGCAGACTATGCTGGACGGACACCACCAGTGCATGGAGATGCTGGGCCACGAGGCGCCTCGCAATAGAACCGGTAAGACTTCCCAAGTATTTTTGAAAACAGCATCTGGCTGTTTGTGTGTGTTTATGTATGTGTGTGCACGCGTGTGTGTGTGTGTCTGTGTGTCAGTCATTGAGAAAAGAGTTGAGCATTTTATATTTTTGTGTATGTGTATGTGTGTGTCATTGAGAAGAAGGTTGAGAGTTGTATTACTTTTTGACAGCAGAAAAGCACACAGTGCAACAGTGGCCCTGGCTCTTTGATCTTACACAGTGTCAGACATCCTTGTGCAGAGGCACCCCTAAAAAAAAAAATCCTGGTTACTCACAGTCATTCAGTGATAAAACGCTGCACAGTGGAAAATTGTATTTTATAACAACACAGGAAAGAGTGTTAGCCATTGTATCTGGTTCTGCTAAAGCCAAAGGTCAAGTAGCCATTTTAGACAGTTGTCTTCTATGCAAGTGAATTGTCACGTTTCTCTCTCCGTTCTGTAGCTGTTTGAGTTTCAGGTTTTGTTTGTATGATAATGAAATAATATAAGCCTGACTCCTTCTCTCTTCATCTCTCTCTCTCTCTGTGCCTCTCTCTGGTGATGCACTGTTTTAATGGATCCAGGGCCTTATTGTAATCGAACCTGGGACGGCTTGCTGTGCTGGGATGAGACACCTGCGGGGACCTTTGCCACCCTCAGCTGCCCTGACTACCCGGGCCTCGACACTTCAGGTACGACTTCAGGTTACTCCGCTGGCGCGTCGGGGTCCTGTTTGCCCTGTTGGGACTTATTTTCCGATAATAACCGCCGTTCTATAGAACCTTTCAACAATAAAAACAAAAACAATGGTTGAACGTTCTATTTGGTTCCCAATCTACTTCCTCTGCATTAAGTAAGGGATAATGTATAGAACGCCGGTCATTACTGGGAAAATAAGTCCCGATTTAACCGGACCCCGACGCCAGCAGCGGAGGGGTCTTGTTCGCCCTGAAGGGACTTATTTTCACAGTAATGACCGGGCGTTCTATACATTATCCCACTTATTATACGGCTACTTGCCAAAACGAAATAATAAACTCCCCACGATATGACTTTAGCCTACATAACCTAGCCTATTTGTTACCGTTCATCGTGGCATTTGCTGAGAAACAAATAGGCCTAGTTCGCAACACACACTGCTGAACTTGAATCAAACATTCTTTAGAACACAGCTGCTGATCAACCGTCTGCTTTCACGTTTGAATGAAGTTCCAGTCCTTGCGTAGTGATATGAAAGACATTAATCAGTAGCACAAAACCTGTTGCCATTGACAGCGGTGATTAAATGCTTTGCCGGTGATTTATGTAGATTTAACATAGGCCCGAACGTTGGGAAGGCCCATTCATGTGAATGGAACGTTCTGCAGCACTCTGAAGAGCCGTGTAATAAGATAATATATGGAATGTTAAAACGGAAGCCTTGTGGGGCGAACTATGATGCTGATAATGGAACTCTTTTGAAAGGGTCTATACATTATCTCTCAAGCTACATAACAATCAGGGCTACCTCACACAGGAGCTATGCATGGAGAGGTCTGTGATCCAGGCCTCCTCACTGGTACAATTACTTCCACGTGTGGGTTTGTCGCAGAGACTCCTATTTGTACTTTATCCATTAGGATGTGTTCATGGTTGCCCAAGAGCGCCATCAATGTTTATGTGCACAATGAAAGTGGAGCGAGAGGGAAGCGATTTTTTTTGTCCTTTCTCCCTGTTCGCTCGCTCGCTCTCTTTCTCTGAGCTTCTGGGAAAGCTCAGTCGGACTTTATTTGGCGACTCGAAACAATTTATTAGCTGAAGGCAGAGAGTGAACAGCTGCATAAGGGAGAACTATGAAAATGGGAACATCTTAACTCAACTCTCTCTATGGCTCCCACCCCCTCTCTCTCTCTTTCTCGTTCCCTCTTTCTTTATCTCTCTGTACCTTGTTCCTTCTCCTCAACACTTCTTCCACAATCTGGTCCAATGGTACGAGGGGGCATGATGGAAAAAATTAGGTCATGTTGTTCACTTCATAAATTAACAAATGAAGTTGGAGTTTTGTCTGTCATCTGATTCTGTGGATATTAGATAAGACTGCGAGATAAGAACAAGTCACAGCAGGAACCATAACAGCACGTCTTGTTTTTGATTGTCTTTTTACAATGAAGTGCATATCAATATGCCCTTTATCCTATTGTATGATATTTCATATCATAAGTCAATGTACTAATATTGTAATGATGTGCTTTCTTGCAGAGAAAGTTACCAAATACTGTGATGAATCTGGCTATTGGTTCCAAAGTCCTTCTGTCAATAGGACCTGGGCTCATTGTCTCGCGTATCCAAAAGACAAGCTCAAAATACAGCAGGTAAATTTAGTGATTTTTTCACGGGTTTCTTTGGTAACATAAAGTCATAGATTATTTGGTTTCCCCTGGATGTGGTCACTCTCCCTGTGTCTAAGCTGTTTACATTGGCCCATAAATTGCAACAGAGTATATCCACCCTTGGTTCTCTGGAGCCCAACCCAAATGCCGTGGAGGAAAGGACAAAAATTATGGACGGCCAATACAAATGCTTTGAGAAGATGAACATGGATCGGCCGTACAACAAGTCAGGTATCAGTACCACTCTCACACAGCATGGCACAGCAACTACAGTGTCAGCTGCGGTTCCCAGTAGAGGTAGAAAAACATGGCTTCAGGAAGTAAAAGTCCAGGAGAACTATGGCACAAGCGGCAGGTTCCCGACTACATACAGGGCTAAATGCCCACGATTCCGGTCAGCGATCATTTCCCAATCCCACTCCTAACTCTCTCCCATTAATTTCCTTTCACTCTCAACTTTCCTATCTTCCTCAACGCAAAATGACCTCCAAAATATTCAAAAGTAAAAACCCTGCCATGTTCTACTCCAACAGGTAGTTTCACTAATTACCTCATCTAGCCAACTGAAGAGGTATACAAAACATACAAATATACAAATACAAAAACAGATCTTTTATTCTCTGAAACAGTCTTATTTCCCTCTATTTCTTGTTCTCAGCACTTGCTGTCCCATAATGTTGTATGCTTGGTGCTTGACTGTTGCAAAATTTGGTTGTGGCAGAGAAATTTGTAAAGACTTCTTCTGGTTCTGGTTTAGGACTG
The DNA here is from genome assembly GCF_017589495.1 of Alosa alosa. Lineage (NCBI taxonomy): Eukaryota > Metazoa > Chordata > Actinopteri > Clupeiformes > Clupeidae > Alosa > Alosa alosa. The sequence goes on from NC_063208.1 coordinate 14,506,842, forward strand.
TTCTGCAACCGGACTTGGGATGGGTGGATGTGCTGGGACGACACTCCAGCTGGTACCTACGGCATCCAGAACTGCCCCAACTACTTCCCAGATTTTGATCCCACTGGTAAGAGCTCTTGGTTGGTTTCATAGTTTAGTATCAAGTAGTATCAAATCTAGTTCGTTTGTTTCTATTTAATTATATAGGTAGAAGTGTTTTTATCTCCTTGGTTCAATAGTGGTTTAATATGTCTTGTAGAAGGGCAAGCATGGTCTATTTCTATACAGTTTTATGAACATAATAATTGATAAAATGCAGGTAATGCTGGAGGGACAAACATAGTCTAATCTTACAGAGCTTTCTAGACATAATATTTAATTAAATGCAGGTAATTCTTTCTAACCTTGATAAAGTGGAATAATTTACTCACACATGTCTGTATTGTCAAGAGATATACAGTAGCCCTGCTCTGAGTTTTAAGTTTTAATTAAAGCTCATATAGATGAGTGGGTGCCCCACCTCCACCTCCACCCATACCCTACTCCAAATCAAATACTGTGAGAGAAAAAATAATAATTAGAGAATTAAATCCTCCTCTATTTGCCTTGCTACTGTAGAAAAGGTCACCAAATATTGCGACGAGCATGGGAATTGGTTCCGGCACCCTGACACAAACAGAAGCTGGTCCAACTACACGCTGTGCACAGCGTACACGTATGGCAAAGTCAGGGTAAGACACGGCGATGTTTCTCTCCTCTCTGCTTTTTCTTCTTTTCCCGGTTGCAGAACGCATAACAAAGAACAACGTCTAAATTCAAGCACTGAGAAACCACGGCGACGGAGGCAAACAACTTTGTGTTCCTCTATAAAAAGCTGTGGTAATGGGAAAAGATGTGCTGCCGCTGCCCCTGGGTGTGTGTGTGTGTGTGTGTGTGTGTGTGTGTGTGTGTGTGTGTGTGTGATTGTTTGTCTTGATGAGAATGGGACACAGCGCTCCACATCAGTGTGACAGAGCATCAGCAGTGCTCCCTGTGTGACTGAGAACATTTCACAGATTCAGACACAGTGATCAATGACATATTGATTGAGCTCTTGCTTGAATATTTTATTGATAAAGAATTCATTTAGAGGACATCCACATGTGGATATTTGATAGCATACTAGGTGGTTGTGGGAACACAGAATTAATTTCATGGTAACACCTCAGTAATCAAACTAGAATTGATACAACAAATATTTTATGTTTATAATACAAACACTCAATTTGATTAGTGCCAGTGAGACCCATGGCAGTCAACTCTGCGTGCATAGTGCCTGGAAGAGGTTGCATGAAATTATACAAGATTTATTACCACTAATCTTATTGTTCAATTAAGTGCAGTGTGCCAGATTGATAAATTGCTGTAACATGCTTATTACATGCTTGTACTTGTTCTTGTGCTTGTAATTACATTGTAATAATGGTACGATAATTTACAGAACACTCATTGGAGATTGTGTTTTTAATTTTTTATTTAATTCTTTGAAAACTATGATCTATTTATGTTTTGTTTTTCGTCCTTTGAAACAGTTTCATGCCCAGACGACTTCTGTAGTATGCTTTCTCTTAGTTTGTCAATCCATTTTAAAATCCAGCGTCCCTATCGTGCTTGTTCCTTTTTTAATTCCTAGTCTGTCTGCCAACAGAGATCTGCCTCGTCTGATTCTGACCTGTAAAAATAAAAAATAAAAAAAAAATCAGTCTATTGAGAGAAGCAGGGATACGATTTCAATCAGTTTCCCATTTAATGAGACACAAACATAGACTGTGAGTTCATGTTTTTAAACATGAAAGCCCCTTTCAACATAGATGTGACTACTATTCCTAATCAAGTGGATATATCATCTGCAGTAATAATATTCATTAATAATTTGTGATAACATGTGGCAAGCAGCTGGGAATGCACAGCTGTTAAGGCAGCCCGTTTGCATCTGATTGCATCTGTTCATTTTTACATAGGTCTACAATACAATCTTTTTACATTTGCATTTAGAAACTGATCTCAAATGCTGCAGCAAGCACAGTTGATTGGAGAACATTAGCATGTCTAGTCTGACTAAAATCACCCGGTATAGCCCTGTGACCATGTTATATCATTATGGTAACCACGGAAGGAGCTCACAAAGCTAATTTGCCGCTAACTTTGTTGGTTGACTGTGACACCACACACCAGGGACTAATTATCTTTGTTCGACCCAAACACCTTTTAGTCTTTTAAGTGCCTCTCACACCTACAGATTTCACAGGGCTCTGTCAGAGTGGCTGTCAAAGTGTGCCTGTCCTTACTGACAGATTTTACCAGCAGAGATACATTTTGACACAGAACTATGTTAAACTGTGATAAAGTAAGATTCATTGAATTATAGAGAGTTAGAGGAGATTATGGTATGTTATGAGCAATGTATGTTATGTTATGAATTTATGTGCTGTTACGTTATTTTCTGGGCTAATACTTCTATCATCAGACTTCCTCCTTATACTATTGTCTGCTCATGATTTTAGTTTCTTATCTATTATAGTTGTACCTGCTGAAAATCTGCCAAAGGGTGCAGAACCTTCTATCATGATGTGCAAATACCACTGATAAAAGGTTCTGTCTCTGTCTCCAATGCTGAAAATTCATGTTCTATTTCTGTTTTTCAGATGGTGTACGTCCTCTACTACATGGCGGTGGTTGGCCATTCTCTCTCCCTGGTGTCCCTCCTGATCTCCCTGGCCATATTTTTCTATTTCAGGTGAATGTTTATTTATGTTACGGAACGTTTCTCCACAGCTGCCGCTGAATTATGCAAAGGGACGACTCGCAAAGCCTCCACCTAGACTCTTTTTTGTTTGGTATTTCGGTTTGTTCAGATCAGAAGTCATAAAAAAATTATAATGACCCGGTTTTTCTCATGCAACTTGCATTGCTCCGGCTGGCGACTTGACGTTTTATCGTGATGACATCTCTCCTATCTCTCAATCTGTCTCTCGGCCCTAAATGCAACTGATGGCTAATTTGCCATCTCTGCGAGGCAAAGGATGGGGATGGGGAGAAAGAGGTGGTGGTGGGTGGTTGGCGGTGAACCATTTTATTCAAAGTGCAATAGCTCCTGGCCCCAGCCAACTGGCGCCATGGTGTCGTGATTTACCGCTACACATTAACTGTTGTCATTCATCACCCGAACCCAATTGAAATTGGATTGAAAAGATGGATCGACGTTTTGTTTGACGCCATTGGCAGTGACACACTCTCAGACACACACAAACAAACACACACACACACCTGTGGAGATCTCCATGGAGAGGCAGAGAGAATTATTTTTGTCAAGTTATGACTTTGAATGGAGGTGATTATTTCTGCACAGCCATCAGCCACAATGATTTCCATTTCATGTCCTTGCCTGAATGACTTAGTTTGCATGTTGACGATGGAATGTATACAACATCTCTCTGGTCAATAAAGTTTCTAATGGCAGTGAGAGCTTCTATATCACTCCAATTTATAAACATTGTTGATTTATTGGATGTGAAGGAGACTGTATGTATTGTGTTTGAGTGTGTACATTTTCAGCTAGACTCTCCTAAAAGTATGACAAACACATGTCTCATATATTTCAGCCATATATTTCATATATTTCAGTTTCTCTGGCTTTCTAGGGTTGCTCCGAGTTTGTCCATCTATCCTGTGTTTGGTAATCCTGCCTGTCCATGAGAATGAAATTTGCTACTGTGGTGGTAACTGTGACTGCCTTGAAAGTGGTGCCGCTGACAGGTTTTCGGTTTCCTCCATTTCATGCCAGCTTAGCTCTGCCTTCAGAACGCCATCAGCATCCCTTCACTGGCATACTTCGGAGGGCTTAAGGTATTTCATGGCTCTGTCTAATGACTGGGAGAGATGGGAGATGGTTAAAAGGCCCGCTCTGCTACATAACTAGTACTCCCCGCCCTTTGATCACCGTACACATATTTATCTGATGGAGTTTCTAATTTCAGAAACAGGCAAAGGGAAGTGGAAAAATTGGGTTGTAAATAGCAGCTGCGGAGAGGGTTGTTTTGTGAAGGTCAATCACTTCAAAGCTAATGAGGGCTCGTTGGCGTATTCAGACTCACCAGAAGTCTTGCTCTTATTCCTGAAGTCGGCACTTCAGAATTAGCTGGCGGGTGGGGGTTGTCAAGCAGGTAGGCTAATTAAAAAATATTCTGTGAGGCTAAAATATGATCCCTGTTTTTTATCTAATTTAGCCTTATGTACGTGTGTAGTATCACAAATTACTGTGCATGTTCATTGTGTCTCAATTCGCAAAACAAAGCACTGATTAGGTCCACATTTTTCTTGTGCTAAATATTGATATATTAATGTTCTCCTAGTACTAAAACGCGGTGGGTTGAGTAACAGCCGTGTTTGTGGGCCCTAAATCCGAGCAAAGATTTTGTAATCAGCAGCCATTTTATAGCAACTCGTAAATATACAACTTAGATGCATGATACAGGTGTAGCTGCCTAATCCAAAATATGTGTAACAGTAAACTAAGCCCATTTGTCAAACATTATTTTCCATTGATATTTAAGTCCAAAATGCGTAGTGCAAAAAACAAGTCCTGCTTATAATTTCCCAACCAATTGCTGGGCAACAATTTTGGTCTCAGAAGTGCATACTTTTATGACAATGGCGTGATATTGAAGGCCCAGTATCCTTAATTGGCCAGGGTTTAAATTCAAGATCTAACCGTTTCCAGATGTGAAATTTACTGAGGTATGAGACGGCATACAGCTGGGAGTTTCTCCCTTTATTTATTGCACCAGTTAAACATGGCCAGATTCTCTTTAAGAATACTTCGGCCTGTGTTGGAAAAACAGTGCCTCTGTTTCAGACCCGATTAATCTCTCCCCAAAGATGTGTCCACTTCGGAGTGCGATTGTTTGGGTGTGGTGGTGAAAAGAACACATTATGATTTGGCAATCGGAACTAGTCTCGTTGGGTACAGTATATCAATTTTTGGTGTGCAAATTAATTTTGGTGTTTTAATTGTATTCCCTGAAGAAAATCACTTTGTGCTCATCTAGTCTATGATACTCTGAAAGATTACCAAGATTACAAAGGTAACATGAGGAGAGTAACATGAGAAAACAAAACAATTCTGCTATGATTTGCATACATTCAAATGACACAAAGCATTGGTTCCAAGCTCTTAATATTTAATCTTGTGTAGTTATGCATGCAAACATTTCATGTATATATCATTTATTAATCATAAACTGCTTCTGATTTACTAATGGGATTTTTGACAATAGAGCTACTGTGTGCTCCCATGAAATACAGTCCTCATATGAAAGATTTATTTATTTCAACCCAACTTGAAGTTTATTCCTTGTCTCTAATCTCACCCTTTAGTTTAGAATATATGTAATTTCAGAATGTATGTAAGAATATATGTAACTTTATGAGAGTTGTATCTTTCCTTTAAGAGAAAATGGTTCTCGCTCAAGGATCCCTTCATCTTTGTGAATCAGGCTTAGGGATATTGTTTAATGCCTCATCTCTTTCCTCACTGGTCTGAGAAGTTTGCGTCTGATAATGTCATTACAGCGGTTCCAGCCAGACTCATTCTGTCCATTTTGTTATTTATTGTTCTGTTTGCTTCACTGAAGCCTCTCAAGTCGATGTGGAGTCTCAGGATGATACGAGATACTATAAATTAATGGATTTTTATTGTCAGATGCAACAATCAATAACCCTAATGTGACACAAAACATTTTGATTATCCACAGTGGTGAGGTCATCCATCGTTGGGGATTTATTTTCAATAATGGTGAACTTTTCTTGTGCCACGCAGTGCAATCGATAAATATTTGAAAGGGTAACACAGTCCGCAGGCAGACCTATGACAGTCTATTGTCTTGATGATGTTTTCTTTTTAATTAGTTCAAGAAAGACCCAGTGTTTGCTGTTCCCACACTGCTATTTCCCACAGCCAAATGGATTTCTCCAATTATCCAAAAAATCGCTCACTTAGCATTTACTTTCACACATCAGGCACTGTCATGACATCTCTCTCACACCTCATCTCTCTCTCTCTCTCTCTCTCTCTCTCTCTCTCTCTCTCTCTCTCTCTCTCTCAGGAGTCTAAGCTGTCAGCGGATTACACTGCACAAGAACCTCTTCACTTCCTACGTGCTCAACTCCACCATTACCATCATCTATTTCATATGCGTGGTCAACAATCCTAAAATGATGGCACATTATCCTGTAAGTTGCTCTATTTTCTCAGAAATAACCCTTTTTAACAAGTTACAATCCTAAAATGATGGCACATTATCCTGTAAGTTGCTCTATTTTCTCAGAAATAACCCTTTTTAACAAGTTACAAATGTGCTCTTAATTTTCTAACTATTATGTCATAAGAAATGCGTGAGCATGTAGAATTAAGTCAGCAGTTGGGACGGTGTAGATTTGTTTAGATTTAGGTTGATTTCATGCACGTGACAAGACAAAGCTACCGTTCATTTCTACTGTTTTGTAAAGTTCCTTTAGATTTGTGGACAGTCCACACACATCTTTGCCTACAGTACATACATTTCAGGCGAAGATTATCACTCCTCCCTACATATACTGCTCTACAAAAGTTGTTCGTAATTCAGTATATGGATAACATATTTTGTGAATACTTTGCATTGAAAAGGAACGCAACCAGGAATGGATATTCCATTAAATTAAACATTTGAATGAAATTACAATGTAGAAAACACTTTGGATTCAACAAAAAAGGCACAATTGGCAGCTATTAGATCTTCACAGACTTTAGCTGAACATTTTGTTCAAGTCATTGAGACACTGGGATGTGCGGTCCAGTTCTTCCTATGCTAGCTCAGTCAGAGCATTCCATGACAGACAACACTCCAGTTCAGACTTAAGTTTCCACTCCTGATAGGATTTCCAAAGCTTGGAGGTGTGCTTGGGGTCATGCTGTCAGGTTGGAAAGAAAAGCTGGACTGATACACGCTGTGGTATCTATGCTGATATTCTCTAGAGGTAATACAGAAACTTTTCATGCTTCCTAAAATATCTCAAGATCAACACACACGCTCCATGCATCACAGGCGGTGAGGAGGGAACAGATGTCTAAAATCTCCTAGCCATTTCAATGTCCCGTGTAAAACTGTCTACTGTAGCCAAACAATTGAATTTTTTATTTTTATTTGCTAAATCCCATGTCAAATATGATCACCACTTAAATCTATTAAGGGATTGTTTCTCATGTTCGGTGTAAGCTGTGCGAACCGTTTTCCAGAGGAACACAATGAAACAGCATTAAAACAATCAATGAGTAATCCACTCTCTAGCTGGAGCCGTATACTTTGCCATTCTGGCATTTTTTTTATCTTAATACTAGTAGTCATATCATAAATGTATTCAGATATGGAATCCAACATTTCTGTAGAAAAACTTAACGATGATAAGGTGATAAGGTGCCAGTCTGATTTAAATGAAATATCATAATAATATTATAAGGCATAAGACATTTACGATGTACCCGTGAGCTATACTGATATTATTTTAAAACTACAGTCTCCAAACTTTCGCAGGACCTTGAACATATTTTATTCCAAGTACCATATGGTTTTGGAGGTGGAGAGAAACATTCCTCCAAGTCTGACATGGAATTATAAATCTGTCAGACTGGAATGTGAGTTTAACTACCTCAATTGGTCCTGATGCTTCCTAAAGTAGATTGTCCAAAAATAGTCCTAAATTCTGAAATAAAATGGCTTGAAATTACCATTCTGATATGGTTGGTCCACCTTTATCCATATATATAGATATATATTTTATTTATTTTATTTGAGCTACCCCTCTGTTTGTTCAGCGCTGTGAGATTCTGCTTGCAATGCATTTAACAATACCACCTTATTCACAATTATTTTAATTCATTCAATAGTCGTCTAAATTGTGAATGAACAAAGTGAAGTGCATGAATAAGGGATGCTCTGCGGGAGCTTCTCCGGTTATAATTAGATCGTTTGACACGCTACTCGGTAGCCATCGGAATAAAACAGGAACAGAAACGAAATTCCAGTCAGATCTGATCCGTCATTCCTCTGTGGTCTCGAATGCTGATACCGTCACGTTTCTCACCTCGCTTTAATCCCTCTGGCACAGTCGGACCCCTGTCTTCGCTCAGATCCGTCATCCCGCTTTTGTGCGAGACGGCCGGAAAGAAATGACTGCAGTGGAAAATAATCAAATAGAGATGTATCAGCACGAACACTAGAAGTGGCCCCTGCCAGTGTATTCTCTCTGTGCGTGTGTGTGTGTTTTTTTTTCTTTTATGTTATGGCCAAGCTACAGAAGACAAATTGCTTTTGGATGCCAGAAATGGATTCCAAGAGCGAGCTAGTTGAAAAAGACTATGGCTGGAATTTAATCAGTCTTTTTATTAAGTTTGTTACATTTTCTTTTTCTACTACCTAAGCTGATATTTAGAAAAACCTAAACCCGATTAGAAATACTTGAGATGGAGAACCCACCTCGTTAATCTTAGTTTTGAATAGTACTAGTTAAAGTGAATAAAGCACTAACTCATATCACAATTTCGACTTGATCAATATTTGTTTGAGTGCTGTTGCTCGTGTTTGCTACACGTGTTGTTTTAGGAAGCTGCACGCCTTCTCTGTTGGTGGTAGTCTGGCTCTGAGTCTTCCAGAGATTTATGGCTACACTAGTGTCTGGTCTGTCCATCAGACTACTCTTCCATCGCCCTCTCTCTCTCTCCCTCTCCTTCTCTCTGTCTCTTCCCCCTTTTTCTTTATCTGTGTGATTGAGCTTCTGGTGGATAGACATAAACATGTCCCTGAGACTGGGGTTAAGTCCAGATGGAAGTGGAGTGTGTGATTTATGTGCTGAAGGTGTAAAATGAAGATTCTGTCCTCAACTCCTCCTCATGCCAGCAGAAACAATATTGGCCATATTTCTCATGTGGTACATTAAAGGTTATAAAAAGCATAGCATCTTATTGACGCTCTCTCATAGCATATATCTCATATATACAGTTGAGATTAATGATGGTCATTTTTCTCTGACCAATTACATTTTGCTGGATCATGCAATGTGCTCCATTTTAAGTATATAGGTGGATATAGGAATTGTTTATGGTTGGATACAGGAAGAAGATTGCACAGGTGATGTTGGAATTTTCATTTTCATATTGGATTACTTGTTATTTAGGGGGCAGTTTGGTTTGCAGTGTTGTTTGACTTGTATATCCAGTCCAGATGGGGGTGTATGACTTACAAACAGAATGTAGATACAAGCGCTCGACTGCTTATGAGAGTGTTTTACATTTCAGGTCTATAAACATAAACATAAACATAAACATAAACAAAAAGATAGATAAACAAATTATAAACAAATAGCTCATGAACAAAAGAGAGCCAAATGACTTTTCCAGTTTTAAATAAACAAACAAGCATCCAAGCAAACTAAAGGGAGAAGAGGGGAAAAAGATGTTAATGGCTTGCTTATTAACCATATGGCAGAACAGTTTGCTGAATGAGTGATAGAACTCAGGAAGCCAGCGTAACCTGGCCTCAGGGACAAAAGACTAACACCCTCCACAGCAGCCCCTCATTAAATCTCCACACTGCCTCCCGAGCAGCAGCAGCAGTGCCAGTGACAGCATCACACATAACAAGGGGCCCAAGCCACAACACATACGCACACAGCCACTCAACGGGGAGAAATAAAGTATGCCTCTGCAGTATTTCTACATTTGAAATGCTCGTTAAGTTGTTTTTATTTTTGGTCTTTTAAGTTTGATACGGCAGTGAAGAGTGACCAGGAAATGAGCAGAAATAGAGATTGTAAGCAGATTCGAGGAATGACCTCAGGTTGGACTCGAACCCGAGGCCCCGTGGGCACTGAGCCCATATGTGGTAGAGAACACTGGCACTACTACAGGGCTCCGTCCAGTCCTCTTATCGCAACATGTCAATATTAATTATAGTAATTAGGCTAGGCATGAATGTGGTGGTCAATATTATGGATCTTTTTAATCATTTTTCTTTCATGATTTTTTGAAATGACCACTTTCCTAGACACTCACAATTTTAAAACACTATTTCATAAATGCAGTCATGACTGAAAAAACAAGCCCACTCTTCCAACCAACATTGACTGTGATCACAGCACTTGCCTATCCCACAAACACTTGTATTGGTTGTTATCCCTCCTGCCATCTTTCAATTGTAGACATGTTTCATTTAGTCTAATCCTGTGTCTGGAACCTGCAGACACATGTGGGGAAAAAAACAACAACAACAGCAGCAACAGAAAAAATGAAACAAGTAGCAGCGTTGAATAAATTGTTGTGCTGTTGTTGACCTTCAGCGGGGGCCTGCCTGCAGTAGCAAGGTGGTGAATATGAGTCATTTGGCCGCTCCTGTCTTATTCAGCAGCGTTTAGAGACAGCGGCCTGCTGCGAGAAACAAGTGGCTCAACTGGCCACTGGGAATTGAACTCTGTCGAAAAGCCGTCAAGTTTCGACAGGCAGCTTGCTAAGGAGGTCAACAAACGTTGGCACCGGAACAGGTCAATGAGCGGTTAAAACACATGCTAGCATATGAGTCTGGGATTTAAAAATGGAAATGACATTGTTATAAATTTGGCATTTGATTTAAACACAATCATTTAATGTTGACTCTGTCCGCTATAAAATCATAATATTTAAAGGATTTTCCCTTCTAAAACCCTCTAAAAATGTTAAGCGGTGCAAAAGCAAAGGTCAAATAGAACCTCTATGTGCACTGACATCCACTGACAGATGTGAATGATGTTGGTGCCTTTTTTCCTCTCTCCATCCCTCTCTCTTTTACCCCTTTCTCTATTTCTCCTCCCTCTTTCTCTCCTTCCCTCTATCTCTGTATCTGTCTCTCTCTGCAGATGAGTTGTAAGATGCTGCAGTGCTTGAACTGGTACCTGCTGGGCTGCACATACTTCTGGATGCTGTGTGAGGGTGTGTACCTGCACACGCTCATCGTGGTGGCCGTGTTTGCTGAGGAACAACACCTGTACTGGTACTACCTCCTAGGATGGGGTGAGTCTCTCTCACATAGACACGCACACACTCACACGCACATACTCACGCACGCACGCACGCACACACACACACACACACATACACACACACACACACACACACACATACACACATACACAGACACAGACACAGTCCCGCTGGCTGGGATGAGTCACTGACACACAGTTCTCTGGGTGACTACTTTCCCCATCCCCTCCCCTGTCACACGGCCACCTTCCTCTCTTTCAGTCCGATCTGTTTTATTCAGTATCCCCGTAAAGCCCCTGACTCCTCCTGCTGTGAGTGATGTCTCCCGTCTCCCACGTAATCACGAGCATGTGTGACACTCGACATGGCAACTTAGAGTAAGTCAAGCGACTGGAGCCCTTCTCCTCTGACCCCATGTCTCGACATGCCTTCCGCATAGTCTGATTTACTGCACAGAAGTAAGTTTACTGCCTTTACACCATGTTTTTGCACACAGAGACACACACACACACACACACACACACACACACACACACACACACACACACACACACACACACACACACACACACACACACACACACACACACACACACACACACACACATAGAGAGAGAGATTCAAACATCTGCACACTCAAAGAGCAAACTCAATGCTGAACAAAAGGAAGGAAAACTAATGAGGATATGAATGCCAAATCAGCTTGGAGACACACACATACACACACACACACACCAATGCAAACAAACAACCGTAGCGATGTGATTTCAGAGGGCCACTTAATGCCAGAGGTCACACTTAATGCCTCCGCCCCGGCGTTTATGCCATGTCTGTTTACTGTACATAAATCAGCTTTAATAGCCATTCAGGGTCGCTCTTAAATGTCTCTGTCGGCGCCCTGTGTTTGCATGGGCCGCCCGCTACTACTGCTGCCAGTGCCTTTCAGATAAGTGGCCAGTCAGTGGTGTCGCCAGCCATTGGTGGGCCGCTATTACAGATGGTGCGGCGATAACCTTGGACAGTATCAGTCTCAGCTCAGGCAGGACAGAGAGAGAATAAGGGAGGGAGAGAGAGAGAGGGAGGGAGGGAGGGAGGGATGGAGGTTGGGAAGAGGACGAGCAATGGACAGGCAGAGTTACATCTGTGGACAGTCTGCTGGGCAGTCAGGCCTCATTGGGTTTTTAAAAGCGAGCCGTCCGGTCTCATCTGTTTATGGCTGGCGCTAAAAATAAAGGGGCTAACGTAAATGTTGTGCGCGGCCCTAATGATTAATTACTCTCATCATCAGTGGAGAGCTGTCAGCATGAAAGCAATTGATCCCGGGCAGTGGACAGAAACGGAGAACAGTTTATGAGTCCATCCCAACACGGATAGTTGGAAACAGGATTTTTTTTTAATGCCAGTGGGCTGACTAGAGAGTTTTGCGGTTCAGCAACACCACCACTGTGGTCGCAGTAAGTCTCACAGCACCATTTTGAGTTGCTGCACCATGTTGTGTGGCCTGGACACTGTGCAGACTTTGCAACTTTGTATTGGATTTGTACCTGGGCGATGCGCCAGATGTTTTAACATTGTGGTTGGTGGCGACTCACGGTTTTAACTGCCATTTTACTTTCATTGTGACATTGATGCTTTGAATGTCACACTAACAAGACTTCTCCTTCATTCTTCTCCTTCCTCCTCTCTCTCTTTTTCTCTCCCTCTCTCTGTTTTCCTTCCCTCTTCCTTCTCTCTCTTTCCCAAAATAGGATTCCCCTTGGTGCCTACAGTCATCCTGGCCATCGCCAGAAAACAGTACTTTGATGACCAGTGAGTCCACTTCCACAGCCTCCTCCTTGAAACAAGCTAAACATGCAGAGCTGAGCTGAGCTATAATGAATTCTCTGTCTGTCTTGTTTATTTATTTGTTTGTTTGTTTGTGTTTGTTTGTTTCCACTCCCTGCCGTCTAGCTGTTGGCTAAGTTTAGAAACCCATCTGCTTTATGTGGTGCACGGACCTATCGTGGCAGCGTTGCTGGTGAGTCAGACCCCATTCCTTTCCACGTTTACGGAGGCAAACCCATTATCTGAAATGGTCGCTCCAGTACCGATGGAAAACTGCTTACCCATAGTACCAGCGTATTATTCTTTTTGTGACGCCGTTAATGGCTTTGACCTGTAGTTTGTGTACAGCAGGAAAGAAGACTTTTAATGACTTATCCAGCTTTTATGGATCCATCTGAGAGCCATGTTTGTACCCTCATAAATCATTTTTCAGGTGCAGGTGTGTTATTTATAGTTGGCAAATGTCCCTGTTAAAATGGGCCCTCACAGGCATAAATGGTCTTGGTAAAGACAAACATAGATCATCGTTGTCTTCTCCTTCTCCTTCTTCTTCTTCTTCTTCTTCTTCTTCTTCTTCTTCTTCTTCTTCTTCTTCTTCTTCTTCTTCTTCCCCTTTCTCATTGTTCTTCCTTTTCCTCTACTTCTTCACAACTGCCCTTTTTGCTTTTTCTTTTCATTTTCATTTTCTTAATTTCCCTCTTATCTTCTTCCTCTATTTTTTCCAATTCTTCTTTTTTAATCTTCTTCCTCCTCTTTCTCTTCCTCCCATTCTTCTTTTTCTTCTTCTCTTCCTCTTCCTCTTCCTCCACCCCACCCCACCCCAGGTGAATCTGTTCTTCTTGCTGAACATCGTGCGGGTTCTGGTGACCAAGCTGCGGAACACTCACCGGGCCGAGTCCAACATGTACATGAAGGCGGTGCGGGCCACGCTCATCCTGGTGCCGCTGCTGGGCATCCAGTTTGTCATCCTACTATGGCGACCCGAGAACCGCCTGGCCGGCGAGATCTATGACGTCGTGATCAACATGCTCATGCACAACCAGGTGAGAAAGGCCGATAGATTAGGCAGGCAGAGCAGATGTAGGACACACTGGACTTGAGATATCTACGATGTTGTCCACCTGCCAGGTCTTTGTGTGTGTGTGTGTGTGTGTGTGTGTGTGTGTGAGAAAGAGAGAGAGAGGAAAAAGTCACTCTTAGGAAAGAGAGTGTTTGAGATTGATGCAAATGAAGGAGTGAAAGAGAAATGTAGACTGAGAGATATTTGGAAAGACATAAGGGCAACTTTTATTGTAATCATAGTATGTTGAGAAGAGAGAAACTTCACAGTAATCCTATGTTTGTTTTTGTTAGTTGCATGTATTTGCTAATCAAAATAGCTGTGAAACCAGGAGAAGGAGCTCCAGCCTCCCACTCCCATCTGTAGCTGCAGTAGGCGAGAGGAAAGTGTTTCCTTTTCCTCACTTGTTGGCCCTTTGAGGCCTGTGCATCAGGACTTCATTCTCACATTTGCCGTTTTGAAACACCCAAAGCCCTGTCAAGATGAACAAGACCAGGCATTAGTCTCAGCCAAATAATCACTTCTCTCTTCTACGCCTCTCTCCTCAGGGACTGCTGGTAGCGACAATATTCTGCTTTTTCAATGGAGAGGTAAGCAACACTGTTTGCCTATCAAAAGCCCCTCAGCAATCACATCACATCAAATAAATGCAACATTACACAAGCCATATTTCCACAAGGTATAAGGCAGTAGCTGTGTGGTGCATCTCATAGTGAATTGTTGCTTCATGCATACTTAAGTGAATAGCAAAGTCCCTTGTCAACACTTGGCATAACATGGGCTTGATGCAAATTTAGAGACTCGGTCTCTGTTCCTCTGTACATAGCAAACTGAATACGTCAACACACATTGCAGTATAGACTTGATGCAATGTAGTGACGCAGCCTCTGTCTCTATATATAGAGAATTGACGGCATAGAAGTTTGCTCAACCATATCGCTTGTTTGTTTGTTGTGTTGGTGTGTGTGTGTATGAATGAATGGATGGATGGCGTGCTCTGTGCAAGAAGCCTCGCTGAGCAAGAGCCCTGCTGATGCATGAAGCCACTGGTCAGTCAAGCATTCAGTCAGACCGTTTCTGGGTCAGGTCTCGACCAGGCTCTCTGTACCTGTGTCATCAGATGTTACATGCCCTGCCCAAATCCACAGTGACAGCGTGTTGTGGCAAACGAGCACTGAGCTTCACCTCGTTTAGCTTCGGCAAGGGGGCCGGTCGTATGTGTGTGTGTGTGTGTGTGTGTGTGTGTGTGTGTGTATGAGGAAGTGGAAGGTGACTAAGGGCCGCAGATGGGCAATACATTATGACACATCTCAGAGGGACGCACTGGTACAAGCCCCACTGGCGGGATGGCACACCCACACACACACATTTATATACAGATATATACACAAATGCACACCCTCACAAGCATGCATGCAAGGTCGCAAACATTCAGAATTCTCACCTATATAAGTTAACACGCATGCCTGTTAACATGCACCTGCAGCACACACACCATCATGCACTAAACACTGTCACAGAGACGGCAACATATAATTTCTGAGTAGAGCTGCATGTAGGTCTCATTCGCTATTCACCTCATGTAGATAAATATTCCCACACACACACACTCTCACGCAATCTGACTCACATACTCACACAGGCTCATTAAAGGCTTTCAGGGCCAGGGGTCGATGGGGCAGGTCATGGAAAATATGGATCACTTGGGTCACTAACACCCAAAAACACAACCATTCAGAGCACTCAAATATGAGAAGCCTAGCGACACCATCACATCTCTCCCATAGACCCCCATTGTTAAAAGGCACCGTTGCCTGTAACAAACTAGGGAGCACAGTGTGACTCCATTCCTCCACCCTTGTTCGAACAGTGACAGTTCTGCCTGTGTGCTTTTGTACTGCCAGTACCAGGCACAAATTATGCACTCAGACACAACAAAGGCCAAACTGTCTCCCCTGTGTCTACTTTGTCTTGTCTGGGGACATAAAGGACAATGTGGGGACCTCTAAAAAAACAAACTAAAAATCGAATGATGCTACTCAGCATGAGGTTTTAGGTTTTGGCGAGATGTGTGTGTGTGCTGAATTAAACAGTGTGTTTGGCAAGGACCTGAGGAGAAGCTATGTTTTATACATGGGAATTATTTTTCGGGTGCTTGAAGAACTGGGTCAGTTATTAGCTCACAAATGAGGAGTCGCCACTCATCAGCGTCAATTGAGCCTGGTAAACAATTTGGACGTGTGCGCAGAAATAGTTCAGGCTGCTCAGGATGTTTGTTTGTCTTGTTGGTTTTTGCTGGCCCTCGTTGCCTCTGCATTTGTAGTTGATGCCATTGACTACTGCCTTTGTAGTGAATGTGGACATTGACTGATTTGTGTCTGATCATGGAAAAATAAACTGGGGGAGTTAGAGAATTGCTTTGAACCTATGCTAGCTGTGATGTCAGATTATTCTTCTTATTATTTTAATTTTTTAATTTAGCAGAGTTCAATGTCAGTCTAGTTGGATAAACTGACAAAGGGTGCAGTGCAAGGAAAACAGTTGCAGTTGCCAAATTATCAGCAAAAATAGTCATTCAACATGGTTTTCATTATCGTCAAGTTCATTAAACCCTTGAATTAAATATAATACCAATTTCAAAATGTCTGTTAGTCCATTTTCATCCATAAAAGTAATTTCTTAGTTCATAGAGAGAACACTTTGTTAAAAACTCCAGAGCCCGTTCAGAGTGACCATATGCATGTATCGTAGGTTTTCTCCAGGAAGAGGTATGGTCTCTGGTCACTGCTCTAGTTTGGTTCAAAGCCATCACATTTTAAAGCACTAATTTGTTTTCCACAAAAGTGCTTCCTTTATGACTCCTTCCCCATCCTAACCCAAGCCTGACTGCACAAGTGGGTTGATAAAGAATGAAATACCAATCAAAGGTGTAGAGTATAAAAAAGTTCTTCAACAAAGTCTTATAAGATCTTCTCAAAAAGCACAAAGCAACACAAAGCATGACTGATGGTGTTGGTGAGGAGTCTTTTGAGCAATAAATTAAATTGCAGCTTAGTCAGACAGGGCTTCAGTGTACTTCAGACAGGATAAATCTGAGGTAAAACTGCCTGTCGCATCCCAGCATGTCCACAAAGAGCTTGACAACCACATGTGTGTTTTGACCATTGACTTTATCCTTTCTGAACTGTGCTGATGTGCTCGATCAAGCAAAACCTGTTTGAACAGACGAGTCACTGTGTGTGTGTGTGTGTGTGTGTGTGTGTGTGTGTGTGTGTGTGTGTGTGTGTGTGTGTCTTTGTAATAGTGTTTATATCTTTATAAATGCATCATAAAACAAGAATTCATATTCATACACTAGGTTACATAACTGTGGATTTATTGTTTTTTCAAAAAAAAAAAAAATATTACAGTTGTAAAAAGGATGTTGTTTAATCAGCTATATCTATCAAAATAAAACAGATAAGCAACAAGTTCAAGAAGGAAAAGAACAGTGCCCAACTAACTTACTCACTTAACTGCTTGTAGGACTAACACCACACAGCTCCTAATGAACTACTGTTAGTGTTTTCTAAGCTAGATATCGTAACACCCCCAATTATCACCACTTTTGTTCAGAAATTCTAAAAGAACGATGTTTTTTAATAACATTCGCTAAATCAACCTTACATTTTTCAGTAGCCATAGGTGTGTAGATTAGAACAAAATCTGGTCTGGTTCTTAACGGGAGCATTTACTGCCTGAAATATCCGATTTTGTTTACCACGCTCGGAGTTATAGTGCTGGCCTGATGGGTCGCCTATTTACACCGTTTCAACTGCACATGAACGGTTAGACCGAGAATTCTCGTCATGAAATTAAAATTCCACTGGAGCTCCAAGCAGTTGTGTACACGCAGCCTTACAACACTGTTTACAGCTCTTCGAGTCACGGTAAAATGTAATTTGCATTTCTTTAGGAGTCCGCCGTCTTGGTTTGTATAGAAATGGATATTAAGTGAACTATACACGCAAGACGGTGGAAATACGGGACTGACGATAATAGGGGGAGTTCCGATAGTAAGTTAACTTATTTAACCTGTTAACATGGGAGCCGATATGAAAACGGACACTCCACACAGCTGACACACTCACGCCACACCGGCAGTCTGCAGCCAGCCTAACAATCAAATTACATTTATCCTCTGACAATATAATTTTTTTATTAATATTTTGATGCGATCAATTATTTACGAGAATTTCAGTTAAAGGTATACTATGCAGGTTTAGGTATTTCTCGTGACTTGTACCCCCTGTACACAATGAAAATGCTTTTGTTGTGGAGGTGAAGGATTAACAACAGGCAAAAACTATCTCCAAAGAGCTATATCTTCAAAAAAGGTAATGTTTCACGATTCTCGCGAGATTTGTCGGGTCGCCGTTCTTGAAGTTGCATGGCTGGTTGTCTCGGTAACGACTCATTACGTCTATGCTGTATAGCTATGCTAGGTGAACGATTCGCCTATTACAAGTTCATTTACCATCAAATTGGCTTCGAAATGGTTATATTAAAGTAAGAATATTGCATAGTGTATCTTTGAGATAGTGGACCTAACTTAATTTCATCCTATTTTTTCATTTTCAGTCTGTATCTTTTGAGTGATTTTTGAAGAATAGAAAATGAAAGTACAAACACAATTAAAGACATTTCACAAAAATATTGAATATAAGGGCAATTCCACGGAAAATGGACTTTTTGTCACATCCATAACTCCAGTGAAATGCCTTGGCATTTGTATGATGTGAATGATAAAATTCATGATATGCATTTTTTCTCATGTGCATTCTTCAGCCAAAAATAGCAAATGCTCAAATTTCATGTAATCATTCACATCATACCATCACATTTTATTGGCGTTATGGATGTTACAAAAAATAATTTTCCATGGAATTGCCCATAAACTCTTTTGCTTTAGCATAGGGACAATTGATAACTCGGAGAACAGAAGGGGCCAGACCAAGTCATTTAGTGCTATTAATTGCAGTTGACTTGAAAATATGTCTGCTAAAAAGGACTTTTATTTGGAAGAAAATTACCTTACATTTATACCACAGTAATGTAACACAGTGCGTGAACGTTGCCTCCCCTTTTCCTGAATATATTATGCATTTATGTCATGTATGGTTTGATGAATAGGCTATCCACTCACCCATCTAGTAAAGTGTTACTTACTATTCCGAGCAGCTCATCTCTGAGCAGTTCCATTAAATTCTGGGAAATGCAAAACTGTTCACATATTAGGCTCATAACCTTGGCAGTATGTTGATGAATTTGCCAGTCGCTCCTCAGCTGTCTAACCCTCCAGAACCCTTTGCTGTGTTCCTGTGTGTTCAGGTCCAGGGGGCACTGAAGAGGCAGTGGGTGCAGTACAAGGCCCAGTGGGGCCAGCGCAGGAAAGAGCACTGCTCCATGCGCTCCACCTCCTACACTGCCACCTCCATCACCGAGGTGCCCAACTTCATGTACCATCACGACTGCGGAGGAGTAGGAGGGGATGGGGTCGGGGAGCAGCCTAACGGCAGGCCCGTGGAGGACTGCGAACTGGTTGCCCTCAAGTTTGGGGACACCTACACCTACACCTACGCCTATGAGAGAGGAAGAGGAGGGGGGCGAGAGGAGGCCTCCTGAACAGCAGGGGGCGCTGGTTCGTGGAGAGGGGAGTACTTGCCGAGTGTGGCCTGCG
Organism: Alosa alosa; assembly: GCF_017589495.1. NCBI lineage: Eukaryota > Metazoa > Chordata > Actinopteri > Clupeiformes > Clupeidae > Alosa > Alosa alosa. The sequence continues at coordinate 14,526,507 of NC_063208.1, forward strand.
GAGTGTTGGGTTGGAGGTGGGGGGTCATGTAATGTGGAGAACACCTAGAAAGTTCTGTGTTCCGAACACTGCAAATTTGCCCACCACCCACCCACTCACATCCACTCTGTGTGGCTTCCCCTTTATGCCAGCCTCGGAAGCGGGTAAAGGAGTAAGGCCATGATGGATTGCAATGATGGAAAAACAAACTATAGCTTTGTGAAATGAACAACATAAGAAAAACAGAAATGGCATGTGTTGGCGTGGGTGTATGGGCAAAGACATCTCCTGAGAGACATCCAAATGGCGTGTGTTCATTTGGGTTCGTCCTTAACATGCTGCTGCTGCTGCTCCTGCTGCTTCAACTAGCATACAAACAAACAAACAAACAAACAGCAACAAACAAACAAACAGCAACAAACAAAGGCCAAATAAATGGAATAATTGAAAGAAAAACAGAAGAGGTGTGTGTAAGCTATTTCATGACGGGACCTGATGGTCCACCACCCAGACGTTGCTTCACCCTGAACCAAAGGCTGTGGTGGCCGGTGGACCGTGTGGAGATTTCGGACCCCTCACAGAACCAAGCCAGAGCCATCAGACCACTTACAGAACCAAGCATCGGAACTGAGACTGAACACAAACACAAGTCCACCACGCAACAACATCTAGACACACACACACACTCACACACACACACACCACACTCCTCTGTTGGGTGAGCAGTTGAAAGTGTTACCCTGTGCCTAAGCTCTGGAATCTTGTGCATATATTCTCACCAGTTTCACCCAACATTTGTCTGCTGAGGGGTTTTCTGGGAAATTGTTCTTTTTTTTTATTCTTGACTGCTATTTTGCAACCTCAAAATAGCTTGTCTGTCTTGTGAGGCCTCTGATTGTAATGTTAGTGCAGCTGTGCTTTCAGTGTTTTTGTCTAAAAAAAAGAGTGCATGGAGAGAAAAACGTCCGAGAGTGAGAGAGAGAGACACAGAGAGAGAGAGAGGGAGAGAGAGAATGACATACTTCCGTATGTGTGCTGTGCATAGTGCTGGGTCGTGTAAACCCATTAAAATATAAAGAGTTAGATGGTCACAACATTGGAAATCATTGCATTGTGTAGCCTATAAAGTTGTATGTTCCTAAGCAAAGAGCTTCATTTTACAGTCATTTCTGTGTGGATGTCTCCCTTCATTTATAATGTGAGTTTTTAATTATGATTTTAACAAACCAATGTTCTGTCTTTTTTATCCATATGAACGCTCATTCTTTTAAAGGGTCATACTTAAAAAGCCATTCCCATGTGTCTGTTGTCAACATGTTATCTGTATGTATGTATGTATATATACTCTTTTGATCCCGTGAGGGAAATTTGGTCTCTGCATTTATCCCAATCCGTGAATTAGTGAAGCACACACTAATCCCGGCACAGTGAGCTGCCTGCAACAACAGTGGCGCTCGGGGAGCAGTGAGGGGTTAGGTGCCTTGCTCAAGGGCACTTCAGCCGTGCCTACTGGTCGGGGTTCGAACCGGCAGCCCTCCGGTTACAAATCCGAAGCGCTAACCAGTAGGCCACGGCTGCCCCTATCTGGTGTGTTGAATCAAAGTCTGTAGCTAAAGGGGTTGATATCAGATGAAAGATATGACACGTAAAGGAAAAAAAAATCAAAATGTGTTTTTGCACTAATTTGTGTAACAAACGATCTGAGTGAGTTTACTACAAGTGACACAAGTACAGTATGGCAGATAGAGAATGACTCAATTTAAAGAGTGAAAAAAAGAACTCCGGAAGAGTTGACGTACGTGACTCAATCATACGACGGTGTGTCATGCATAACTTTTGTACTAATTTTTCAAAATTTTTGCACTGAACTTTACTTGTATTGTCTTTTCATTATTGTCCTTAAGCTCATCAATTGCACAAGCACTTCAAGGTGCAGTTGTTCACTGCAAGAAAATTTACTTTGACCCCCATTGTCTTACATGGAACACCTGCGCACAGAGTGCAGGTTCTAATTCCTCTCCTCTGAATGCTACAGTACTCATACAGACCTCAAGTGATCAGTATCTAGCCCTCAGTTCACTTTTTTTCCTCAACAGTTAATTGTCACTCTGTAAAACATGCAGTAAAAAAAAAAAAAAAAAAAAAAATGTGACCGCATATATTAAGCTGGGCTCCAAGTGGTTTTAATGGTAAACAGAGGCCACTTGAGCATCTTGCCATATTCTCTTTATTTTTTAATTATTCTATCAAGCTCTAATTTCCTGCTGTGGCAGATGGAAATGACAAAACATGAGAATCATAGGAATGTTTCAGAACAAGAACAACATTTTTTTTTTTTTAAAGGGCTCATTTTGGTGTGAAAAGCTTCTTTAAGCATATTTTTATCTAAATGAATGATGAGTACTATTTAAATACTATGAACACTGAGCATATGATGAAACCTGTACATTAATTACATATGTATATAAAGGAAATATACAAAGAATAGATTATGTATTTTTCCTCCAGTTTCCTTTGATGATGTAAATTATGATTCTATCTATTGTTTTGTGAAATGTGGCTCAGATTTCTTCTTTATGTTAACATACCTGTAGACCTAAGATAAAAAAAAACAACAGTGTCACCTTGTTTATGTTGATCTTTTTCCTGTTGCTGTGGACAACGGTCATTTCCCACTTCAGTCATAGTGTTCAGTGTTTATCAAACTGTCCATTGTTTATAGGGTACAGCCAGACATTTATGTTTACTTAAAAGCAAATGTATTGGTTCTTGCTCAACTTTATGAGGAACCTTATTTCTTGATGGAAAAGCGTTTGGGATCTATTTTGAAGCACAGCTAAATATTCTCAGTTGGAAACTAATTTTCGTGTGTGTTTCAATTGCCTAGGTACTCATATAATGCTTTGTTGCTATCTGTTATACTGAATTGTTCATTTAAAAAAGCCAGCGTACTCCTACTAACCTGGATAACAGACGTGGCCACTCAGGCCCCTCTCTGCTGCAAAATGTAAGCAAAACTACCGCTAAAGCCAACTCACTATACAGTGCAAGGCCTGGACTAATTTAACACACCGCCAGGATAAAAAACAACAGTAGACTTGATGGCAGGAGAGTACAATTTGGCCAATACTTGACTGATCAGCCTTATGAGCCTATGTGTTTGGGGTAAGTAATATCCCATCACATCTTAATGAAGCCGTGAGGTTTTGTAAGCTTATATTGTACAGCTTTGTGGAAACACTGATGGCACCCAGTAAGAGATGGTGGTCTTTAAGGGCAGTGCACCCTTAAACTGTCAAACCATGTCTGCCGAGTAGTCTTTTACGCATCTCATGGATCCGCGTACTTGTAAAATTTTAGCACTCCATAAAGGACCAATTAGGGCTCTTAACAGCGGCCCAAGATATTTCTGTTAAGGGTGTCACTCCCGTTTAGCTTCACTCCATGCAGGTGCTGGACTGACAAACGTGCTCTGTTCCTCAGTTAGCGGCAAACTCCTTTGCGCTCCTTTAGCCTCCGTGCACACAGCATTCCACAGGGCCAGCTGCATCCCTGAAAAGAAGTGAGTGGAGGCTATAAGTAGTGGCATGTCTCGATGCTACCACTAACGCTAGTAGCAGACAACAGCGAATGCCTCAGCTCTCCTCTTTACCAAACAGCTTTGTCCTATACCAAATAGCTCATCCTACCCCAACACTATTGCAAATGTTCTTTATTTCTTTCTTCGCCTTGTTTTTGTCATTTTCTGTCTCCATATTTTGTATTTTTTCTGTTTTCTTCTGTCTTGTTATATTTGTTCCTGCCTTCTGTCAGAAACAAGTAGATGCAACAGTAGCCTACTTAAAACCTAATAGATTCCTGCAACTGACACTTATGCTCAATTTGAACCCCCTTTTTTCAGACGCACAGTGTCAAATTGACAATCACATCACACATCTTTGATTTCCTTTTCTCATTCTTTTTATTTTCCAATTAAAGCGGTGAAGACTATGGACTGAAATTTGTTTTTTGACACTTATGACAGTAAACACAATGGCAGATAGTTACTGTGTATGTCGGCTAAGTGTAAGATAAGGTTGTCAGTTGAAAGCTCTGTGTAAAATATGTATTCCACAATGACACTGTGAAAATATTTAAAGCATAATTTTTTCAAACAATATTTTGCCTGTTCCTTCATTGTTTGCCCTTCCCGGTGCAATGCTTTCTAAGATGGCTATGTCATTCTTTTGAAAATGCACAGACTGAACCATTTCTATGTTAAGCTAATGCAATCAGAAATATATTTATAATATACACCTTTGTCTGCTGATCTTTAACACACATACAGTATATTCCATAGCTCATCACATAAATATGCACATTTCATGACATACAGTATGGAGATAATTGAGGACCACTTTAAAAACTCATTAATATGGGTGAGTTTAGGATTATGCTGAAGGTTGTAATGAATGGAAACATTATTAGGTTGCTGATCCATTTACATAGTAATATTTCTCCATAATCAAATAGGCTAATGGTGGAGCTGTATTTATGCAGCTGGGAGCCTTTTAGATCATTTACTTTTTTTTTTGTTTGTTTGTTTGTTTGTTTGTTTACTTGTGTTTTGAAATGAAAATATTAAATCATCAAATAGAAATGATCACAGGTGTTTGGTGGTTTAGTACTCAGCAATTTAATCTGTTAATTACTGTAATTCATACTTTATTAGTTTATGAAATATCACTAACACACGCACATTAGGGTTGACAATGAACATAACCAGACAAGCACATAGGGTAGGGTATCACCAAAACATGCCTGTCTAACTAATTCTACAAAATTGAATTACAAGAACACAGGTGCTCTTAAAAATAAACACAATACAATAAACCTGCAAACACCCCCAGTCACATGCCATTTGATATGCAAGTGCACACAAACACACACACACACACACACACAGAGAGAGAGAGAGAGAGAGAGAGAGAGAAAGAAAATGTAATCCACATTAGCATAATAAAGAGCACTTCTTCAAAACTGCAGTGGTTCCTATTGAGTTCTGACATCTGGTTTGTTTTTTCAGTGCAGATAAACCTCAGAGGGTCTAGTCTATAAAACATCCATCAGGCACAAAGGCACTTCATGTAGTGATTGTTTTGACAAATTAGCATCCCTCATAAGTCTATTCTGATCCACTGCTCACTGCTAATCAACTGAAAGAGAAACTACTTCTGAAGGGCCACTTCATTGTGTGGACATCAGTGGATAAGACTTCAAAACAAAGCACAAGCTCGGAGCCACTCAAGTGGTCTCAGAGCAAATTTCAGTCCCAGTTTTATAACTTAATGCAACATTTCATTTAATTGAACTAAAACAAGAACAAGCAATAATGTTCTTGCATTTGGCCATTTTTAGTAGGCCTAGTTTCTCAATGACATTCTTTGAAACATATTTAGAGCCATTTGCCCCCTACACTCACCGTGTAAGGAGGAGAGTGGTAATTAACATCCAGGATGACTTTTCCCTCTTCAGGCATCTGAGGGTCCTCATAAGAATATTATGCCATTAGCACATTTGCAAGGCAAATCATTGTTTTCTATTAAAAGGTCTCCATAACATGGCCTTGATCATCACTTCCTTCTGCTGTGAAAGAAAAAAGTAGATTTATTAAAGCTACTTGACACCCCATGGCACAAGCAGTTAATCAACAGGATATGGACGGCGTTGCTTGGTGACAATTGTGCATCATCTGCACTGCACTCCGCTGGGTATTTGATGAAAAGTTGAATTCATTTTGAGAATAAACTTTGCATAACTGCTAGCCATAGGTTTAATGAGCGCAGTTGTGGAGTTTGAGCCATCAGCGTTAATTGCCCTTGATTAAAAAAAAATCAACACAGAATTTAACAGATTACTGATCAATGTCTCTCCAGTGTCTCAAACACCATCATTTTTCACCATACCCAGACAGGGAGGTAGAGAGGAAAATGGAATAAAACGGTTCTGCCATGGAGTCTTAAATGCTTTATATAATTACAGGATTCCGAACATGATGGATGTGTACAGGAGATGGGACTCAGAGGGGGGTTGCCATGGCGTTCGGCAGTGCGTACACAGTGGATGGAGAGAGAGAGAGAGCGAGAATAGCCGAATGTTGAAACGTTCCATCTCCCTGTACTTTCACGGTAGTAAAAAATGTTTTACAAGGTTGTTCAGACACAGCGGGATAGGCAATAATGTGTTTCCTCTTCTCACCCCGAGGATATAAATAAAAAAGGCAAAAACCTGTTGCTACGAACAGCCGCCGCACATCCTTGGACCGGCCAGGGGAAAGTCTTGGGGTGGGGGTGGGCTATGTCGACAGTCCACTATTCTCAAATTTGGGGGGAAGCAGAAATATTTCAGTAAGGCTCACTTCAGATGGTGATTTTGCCGCTCTTCAGGTTGGATATGATGGGTTTGGGGGTGGGGTTGCAGGTGGAGGTGGGTGTGCGGGAGCTGACATCGGGTAGGCAGCCATCATCCATTTGAGATCAAAGCTGGAAGTTCTGGTAAAAGAGGGACTTCAGTCCTGACAATCAATTACCCAGCATCTCTTACACCCAAGCCAGGCTTCTCCTCTGGAGCTCTGCAGGCATTTCCCATTTTGAGGATGGGGGATTGGGCACAGTGATATGTCTACTGTAGTGGTGAAGTCAAGCGAGAACAGAATCATCCACCCCACCCCCCACCAGCCCCTTACAAACAGATGCTTCCATACACAGGCCTGTGAAGCGAGTGAGTAGAGAGAGAGAGAGAGACGGGAAGAGTAGAGAGAGTAGAGAGAAAGAGACAGAAAGAGAGAGAGAGTTCTTTGAACTTGTCAACAAATCCGTGACTGAGCACCAACATAAAAAGCAGAGAGTAGCATTCCTCTCAGGAGCGCGGGAGATATATACGCAGTTTGCAGCCTGTGTGAAGGGGATCACACATTAATCCACAAGATGAATGGAATAACAGGGGGAGAGCACAGCTTGGGCTGAGAAAAGAAAAAGAAGAGCAAAGGGAGTAAAGAGGAGACAGAAATGGGAGAGGTGAACGGCGGGATATGTTTGTATATAATGTAAACATGACGTGCATTAGTTCTGCCTCAGTGCGTCTTTAGACACATGCTGTCGACTGGCGATGTGCCTCCAGAGGGGGAAGACAGAGAGGAATATCAAAGGACGGTAAATGTCAAACACCATGACAGACACATGGTAACAGGCTTGGTGAAGAGTGTCTTTCAGGTCAGAGCAGCGTTTGTTTCCCGAAACCTGTAGCAAAAGATGGAATATGAAAAAGTGTAAGGCAATCTATACGGTTGTGGAATGACAACTGACAATGCTAAGTACCTGATGTCAATGCTGGTTTTTAGAATCCAATCAATTTGATTAGCTAAAATGGTCAGGGGACCAAAACTGATATTGCCACTTTGTCGGACACCTCTGGGTAAAAGCTGACAATCTATCCAGATTTATATTTTACCCCTTAACATGTGTTCTAGCCCGGCTGTTAGCTTAGATTTGTTTTGTCCATTTTATCACTGTAATCTCAAAAATGGTAAAAATCGTATTTTTCGGATCTGCTTCCCTATTCTTCTAAACCTACTCCTGTAATTTTGAGCACATTTGCAATATCATCCAACTTAAAACTGAATAATCAATAAATACCAAAATATTATCACACCGACCAGGCAGATTTCATTTCTACCTCTATACTAACCACATATCTTTGGGCCTCTTGGCTCTCACTGAGCCTTGGATCAAACCGGTAAACAATGCCACCCTGGTCCCTGGCTGCGCTTTACGTCAACCACACACTTTCTCATACCTCCCGCCAGTCTGGATGGAGGGGTGGGATGGGCCTGCTAATTTCCAACAAATGGAAATATACAACACTGTTACCATCAAACAAATAAGACTCCTTTGAATACCATGACATCATTGTGACAGCTCCGGTCAAAATGTTTTCCCACCCTGCTCTGCCCTGTGCCCTCTATCCACCAGACCTGCTTGTCCTAACCAGTCACAACCATGGTTGAACGATACCCTCCAAACTCTGTGCACTGGCCTCAGAGCTGCTGAGAGGAAATGGCAAAAATGAATACACCTACTGATCTTTCAAGCTACCGGCCGTTTCTGTCCTCCTTCTCATCCAGCGTCACTGCTGCAAAGAAGGCTTTTTGCAGTGATAAGATCCACAGCACCACTGACACCCAAAAACTCACAAAACCCGGGTTGTTGACCACCGCCGCTCCATCGCTCCCACACCGTTTAGGATTTTGATTTGCTTATTCACTACACTGCATTACATTGCTTGTTTACACTTATATTTTCCAAATCCAACTACACTACTGACTTTACTTAACCCAATTCTGTTAAGTATGATTAATTTAATAAATATAATATTGCTATTCCGCGTGTAGCCTTTCCCTACTCTGTTGCTTGCTTTGAGCCAGGCGAACAGCATCCTCTTACTTGAGTGCTCTCATAAAGCTTAAGTTACTCATCGACCACTGCGCTCCTCCAAGGAACGCTGTCTGGCACCTACAACCACAGCAATCCAGACTGTTTTCCATCTGTGATCCCCTGATGGTGGATGATCTGCCATGTTCCATCAAAGCAGCGGCGTCCCTCTCTATCTTCCAATAAAACTCTTGAAGACACAACTCTTCCAAGAATACCTCCTCTCCTAGCACTTATGACAATCTCACACACCTAATTCACACTTACATTCACACTCTTCCCCCTCTTCCCTCTACCACCTCTCCTCCTACAGTACATACTTTGACTAGTACTTAATATGTAGGCACTCCTATTCTCTAGTACTAGTATTGACAGATGCAGTGACAATTCCTAACTATAGTCTCCTCGGCACTGTAGTTTAAACATTAGTCTAATGCTGTAGCTATAACTCTGTAGTTTAAAAGCTTAAATGTTAATAGCTTAAATGTTATCATATTGCTGTAGCTATAGCTCTGTACCTTAAATGTTAAAATGTAAAGCACGACAGTTTGGATGGAGAAACATACCTTTGCCATATGACATACAGTAGTTAATACTACTGTACAAACTGCCAGTAGTTACTAACCCTAACTCTAAGAAAGTGAGACAGCATGGGTGGAATTTATAACTATAGTGATATGTAAATGAAATAATTTTTTTGGTACATGAATAAAGTCAAATAGCACCATAGGCCACTGTCTAGAATTCTAGATTTCTTCCTGGACATTAAGTACTATAACTTGTGCAGCATTGCATTGTCTAACACTACAAGCTTTAAACTTGGCATGACTCATGCCCATAAATAGGGATACTGATTGATAGAGGTTTTGGGCTACTACATTCTGTTTCCATGCCGATATTCACTTTTTTCATGATATTCAGTTTTTCTTTAGACAGAGATTGACTTTTACATGTTGTATCTCTCTTATATGTTCTCTTACAATATAAAATACAGTTTGATTCTGATACTTCTGCAGACAGCCCAGAAGTGTTAGCTTTCATTTGATACCATGTTTATGTATATGGTCCTTGTGGTTGTGGAGATATTCAACATTTATTGTGGGCATGTCGTGTAGGAAACCTCAACATTTGAAACCTCAAAAGGAAACATCAAAATTGGCCTGAAATTGCTTGTTAAAGTCACAAAAAGAAAGGTTCAACTTGACAACCACCCTAGAACTTTACCCATGGGTCCTTTCTAAATAAGACATAGGTTGTCAGCTTGTACCCAAACATATCCACAAAAGTCTTAAGGAAAGCCTTTTTCAGAATTGGCCCCCTGACTAAAATGGCAGAATAATATTTGGAAAGACAGAAGTGATTAAGAAAATAGTTGATTGACAAATGTTACATTTTAGAAGAGGGTTTACAGTCAACAGGCCTTTGACAATGTGATTCACAACAGACTATTCATTTATTATATTTTTCTTTTATATTGGGGTTTATTTTATATGGCAAGAGAAGGTGGTGGCTCTGTTTGACACACGATTTGTACCGGTATGTCTGAGCGGCAAGAGGAGTTTGTTTTATGTGTATCTCTCATTTGACGCACACCATATTATTTTGAAAAAAAAACCTTGAATTAATTTTTAGTTAAAAATGTAACGTTTTATTTTCTTTCCTCTTTAACCCTTCAGGTTGATTTGTAATTTGTTTCAATGTCATTTATATGTAATTTTACAAAGGACTTTTCGCTGTTAATGATAATAATAGCTTCTAACCAATTGCTTTGCATTTGTTTCCACAGACTGAGACTACAGAAGCACAGGGCCACTCACAACTCACAACTACCAGAGGGCTTGTAATGTCTCCAACTCCAAGTCATCTAGGCCCACTCCACTATTACTTGAGTGCTTGAAACCTCAGTAAAGGGGCGAGAGGATGTTGCTTTTCAGCTGCAGCTGCTTTGCGATTGCATCTCTTCTAATGAAGTCATCGTTGTTTCACAACCGAGCCTCGGTAGGATTCAACTCGGCAGGCATTTCCCCTTGGACAGAAGGTTGCCCGGCGCCGTCAGCACTTTCGACATGGTCATAAATGTGAGTTAGCATTTTTGTGGAATGTCATACGGCTAGCATTATCGTCCCCACAGTGTCATGAAAATATCAAGAACTCATTGGTCCTGGCATTTCAAACAGACACAAGGTGATGATTCACTCTCACAAGTATTTTCTGACCAAACACAACTTCATAGCCTACTACTCAGGCTGAGGGAAATCATCAAAACATCAGACTGACAAGGGCAATCGATCATGCGGGATTTCTAAACGAGTCTCATGGAATGAAAAAAGTCAGAAACTTTTAGGAAAAAGCTCACAAGCTGTTGAGGCAGAACCACCAATTCATTAGCACATCGAGCCATTTGCATCATCATTTGGTTGAAGTCCGCTCTCAAAGGCTGTCTTGAGACAGATTTACCGTTTGTTTTTTTCTTCTCGGTCTAGACTAAATCACAGCCACGGTGATACTCACAGAGCCCACTTTGCTTCAAGACGTCACCATTTAAGAGTCGAGGAGATGCAATTCTATTTTACCCGTGACACTAATGAGAAAATGGCAAAGCACAACGTGGATGGGGGACCCGAGGTTTTTTGTACGAGCGGAGAGGGAAAGACAAACTGCTCGAACGTAGATTTATCGAAAAAGAGACGTTCTTCCAAGTCAAGTAGTTCCCTCACTGGTCGTTAAGCTTAAGACAGATGCCTGGGTTTAGCGAACATAATTACGCTCCAAAAGCAATCAGTGCAAAATAAGTTTAAAAAAGAGTCTTGCTGGTTTGGAGAGATACAGTCATGAGAGAACAGCTGGGGCCTGATTATGGGTGGGGGGAGTGATGGAGGACAGCAAGAAAATGAAAAATGAAACAAGAAAGTAAGAGAAGAAAACAGCACCTGTCTTATGGGTGGCACTTTGCCTATGCACACAAAACTGCTCTCCTCTCAGGAAAAGTCTAACCACAAGCAACATCACCAGTGTAAAGACTCTGGAAACCTACAAGCCTGGGTTGGACTCCAAGGCATTAGGCAATTGTCTCAAGCCCCGAAATGAATGCCCTAATGGGATAGTCTTGTTTGCCAGAGAACTCTCAGCACTGACCAGCCAGAGAGAAAGGGTAAAAATCATTTTTCCTGAGTCTATGAAAGAACCCTATTATACAGGATCAGCCTGTCTCTATACCCATACACACACACACACACACACACACACACACAATCACATAGACACATGTTTGCTTGTACAGAGACACACACATACTGTAGTCAGACACACTTCTACTTTGTCAAACACTAGCACACACACACACACACACATGCCTTGACATACACACACATACATACACACAGTGACAAGCCAGTGGGGCAAGACAGACTGGCACTCGCATTATTAGCAGCACCACTGTGGCATTCCAAATCGCGTCTGTCCACCTCAAAGTCCATTTTCTGCCCGATGACACCTGAGCCGGACCTGCTTGTAGGTGTCATGGGCTGCCATGCAGCAAATGACACCATGACCGGTGTGTGGAGACACCAGACAAATCTGTGACAGCTGACAAATGCAAAAAAAAAAAACCCCTCTCGTTGCCTGGCACAGAATACAGAGGAGAAGCAACACGGAAGAAACTCTGGGGAGGTCCCGGACATTTTCGTTCCCGAGCAACGGTGAAATGACACACCGAGGAATTGACAGGAAAATTCACGGCCTCGTCTTGTACGGACCGGATTTTCCCAGAAAACACTGGGAGGTAGCGGCCTTTTCTTCTTCTGATTTGTTAGGCCATATAAAACTGATTTACAAGATTGCACTGCGATCTTGACTTTTCCCAAAAAAAGCAGAGATGCAGCACAGTATATGGCTTGAGCTTTTTCTCATCCTCGTAAAAGCCGTAATCCGTGAGGGGCGCACTTTGACATCCTGACCTTACACATATCCATCTCTCTAGAAATGAGCGCCTGGTGCAATCGCACGCATAGCGGATTTGGAAGAACCCCATCCCGCTCGCTCCGCCTCTCTATTCCAGGTCAAAGGTCACACCAGTCATTCAAATGTCACCATCTCAGCATAGAGCAAAAAAAAAAAAAAAAATCACAATATAGTTTTCAAGGTTTTATGGATATTTCAAAGGTCCTGAGGTACTGTAAAGTGTAATACCTTATATAACTCTAAGGCAATGATGCAACCGTGTGTAATAATTAATTATCTTTATATTACATTATATCATATAAGCTAATACTTCAGCATTGCTAGTTTGCAGCGGTGCAAGTATTACAGCAAATGCTGTGGTTAAACTCCAACATATTGATGGGAGGAAATTGTTTTTTTTTTAATGGATGTTTCAAAAAGGAATTATTTTTGTTAAGGACATAGTGGAGGGTGGTAGAATCCTATCATATATACAGGTAAGACAGAAGTTTGGTGACATAGGTACATTGCAACAATATAACCAAATTGGATCAATGCCTCAATTATGGAAAAAATACATTGAAAAATTGCCTGGATCATATTTGGTATGTAGACCTCATATGAAAACGGCAAAATGGATCGCTAAAATTAAAGTAAACTAGATGTAAATAAGCGGTACAAAATATGACCGCCCGCTCAGTCCTGTACATCCGTTCCGAAAATAAATCACACTTCAATTTGTCTCCATATTTTACTCCATCCCCACTCTTGAAACTTTTTGTGTATGCTTGTTTTTGGCATGCCTGAGTGTGTGTGTGGCTGCACAGAAAGTACCCTACTGGTGCTGAAAAGGTGAATAGATTGTAGAATAGCCAAAGAAGATGTAGAATTGTTATAAAACCTTTAAAATCTCTAAACAATCACAAGTAGGGCAGTTCATCACAGTTCATCCATTGCAACTGGATTGATGAAAGGTCACTTACACCTGTAGGCTACATTGTATTTGGGAAAAGCAAAAGGTATCAGCATAATGTTATTTATTTATTTATTTTTTATGTATTTATAAACAAAACATCTCTGTCAGTTCCATGCCGTTTTCAACAGCTATCAAAAACAAAGGTCATTTTTGGATGGATGGATTTTTTTTGTGAATGTTTCTTCTTCTACATAAGATTTTAGTCATCTTTAGTTCATGTAATACTTTATTGTCAATGCACAAATTAAGTAACAGTAGTCTGAAAGCGTTATTGTTAATGCACAAATTAAGTAACAGTAGCCTAGTCTGAAGCGAAATGCTGTTTTACATCTAACCAGTGGTGCAAATAACTGACATGTCCAAATGGGCCTTGATGAAATGCGTCGCTAGACTGTTCATACACATTTTAGCGGGCCAAAGTTGAAAAGCTTTTGTCCGTTATTGTTAGTGCAAATATAGGCTGATTCATGTTCCCTTGCATTGTTTAACTGAGGTCCATGGCTAGTCTGGCTTTCATCAGACCAAGCTCAATCTTTAAGAAATCAAAAAAATAAATAGCGGGCAGATCAGGCTGGGTTCACCCAGCCTAGTCCATAGGCACCCGATATTGTTTAATTTTCCGATTGAGATATACCACGCTATTCTAAATGCAAAAATGCATCAGGGAGTTATGACAAAACGGTAACTAACAAACTAGATCCTAATAGAAAGTTGTTAGCTTCCCTAAGCTACAGGTAGGATTATAAGGTAGGCCTATTGACAACATAAATTGTCAATAGAATATAGCGACACAAATAAAATCTCCTTTGGAAACCAATGGCTTCGCCTTACAGTATTGGACTTAAACTGTCATACCATGGCGAAAAGTTGTAATAACATTCACGCAGCTCCATGAGTCAAGGAAAGCGAATGAAGTAGCCACTTCTAAATGGGACCCACTACACAGTAGCTTAAGGTGTTTTGCTAAAAGCAGCCATAATGAAATGAAGGTGTCATTGTTTGGATACTTCACACACGTGCTTTTTTTAATTTCACAGACTACAACTACCAAGCTGTAATCAAAGCACATCGATTCCCCTCTCTCACACCCTGCACGCGCCAAAACAAAATAAACAGAGCGTCTCAGTCTCAGGCATGTATAGGCAAAACTGTATCAGACCGGTGTAACGTTGGTAAATCTTCCATTGCACAGAATGATTTTGTTGCAATAAATGACAGTCGAAAGATACAAACAGTGCTGCTATCAATTTGCTTGGTATAACCGCATTTATAGTTTTCTACAAATGCAATCAATCAAATGCCTCCATCACTCAACCAACGCTAACGGTAACATTACCTAGGTCCTTATTGATATTACAAGATTAAGCATTACCTGCAGTAAAACCAAGCATGTCGAGAAACATCCTTAGATTTATTTGGCTTCAAGAAGAAATGGGAATTACACTTCATGTGAACATCGTCCTATCCTTATTAGATGTTAAGAGGGTTAAATTACAGTCCTTGTATGAGGCGTCCATTGTTTTCCAACCCACTTTTAACTTCCAACAAAATTGCGTCTCACTGCAACGATGCCATCTAGTGGACAAGCGACTACTCGCCAATACTGAAAATGCAGCCATGATGATGATGATGAATATTTATTTTGGCTTTCTTTTTAATCCTACTGATTTTCATTTTTTACGGGGGGGCAAATCACAAATGAGTGATTATTAGCCAGGTTGATGTGGGCCCTTGAGACCAACATACCATAAAAGATTCACAGAGAACTGTGTCTGCCCTACCCTCCTTTCGGGGTCCAGTCCAGCGAGGGGGGGGGGCTGCAGATGAAAACGAAAAAATGACGGTTCCATACTATCCATGTGGGGGTACATGCTCACCAAGTTTTGTGTACCCGGTCTTTCAGTGTCCGGGAATCCTTGTTGGTGTATCGTCACTAAATGTACACATAAATTATTTTATTGTAAGGCCCCCATGAACGAAAGTACACAAAACTTGGCATGCATTCAGGGTGTCATAATGATCCTACTCTTTTAATTTCGTGCAGTTTTGACCTTGTCAGCCAGAGATATTGAGATGAAAACACCTCATTTTTTTGCTTTTTAATTTTTAACTAGGTGGCGCTATACATGAAATAAGTGGTAATGGGATGGGTTGACATGCCCCTTAAGACCAACATACAAAAAAAAGGTGGACCTCCTAGCCCCCTACGGTTCTCGAGATATTCACAGAAAACTGTCTCCGGCCACCTACAGGCCAGTTGGTGTATAGTAACATAAATTAATTTATGTGTGGCCCCCATGAACGGAATTCCACAAAACTTGGCGTGCATACATAGGGTGTCATAATGATCATACACTTCCAATTTTGTGCAGTTTTGACTATGTTAGGTCACAGATACCTTCAATTACACCACCTCATTTTTTTACTTTTTTTGTGTTTAACTAGGTGGCGCTATACATGAAATGAGTGGTTATGGAATGGGTTGACATGGCCCCTTGAGATCAACATACAAAAAAAAAAAAATGGTCCTCCTAAACCCTACGGTTTTCGAGATATTCACAGAAAACTGTGTCTGCCCTACTTCCTCCTTTCGGGGGTCCAATTCAACGGAGGGGCTACAGATCAAAACGAAAAACGATGGTTCCATGCTATCCATGTGGGGTTACATGTCCACCAAGTTTCGTGTACCCTGGTCTTTCAGTGTCCCGGGAATCATTGACGGAAATTTGGGCATGCGAAAAAGAAAAAAAAAAAAAAAAAAAAAAAAAAAAAAAAAAAAAAAAAAAAATCTGACTAAACCTATATGACCGCGCCGCCAAGCGGCGGTCATAATTATATATAGATATGTTTACAGTGTTACTTGGTAAACTGTCAGAGACAGAAGATATACAAAATATAATTATTCTACTTGGAAATATATTTTTATTTTTAGATCAACATCTAAAAATATGATTAATATTAATAGATTTAAAAATGATATTAAACTGTATTGTAAAACTGAATGTCAAATGGCACATGAATCAAAAAAGGTTATGTATGCTGAAAGATGGGCTAAACTTACAGAAGCAGAAAGATGGATAGACTGAAAAATAAGATGGGTAGACGGACAAATAGATAAATAAATATGCTAAATAATTGAATGCTTTATAAAATAGGCACACTTCCTAAAAGCAGAGGGAGGAGGTTATTACTGTTTTTGTTTATTATTATTTGTTGATTATTCTTATTACTCATGAGTGATGTATTTTTGTATTGTCTCCTTATGATCATTATTATAATGGAAAAAAAGAAAAGAAAGTAAGAAAAAAAGAGACAGAGAAAAGAAAAGGAAAAAATAGTTCTCCATTGTGGGGTAGCCTGGTCGTTACCATTCTACGTACTTCCGGCCAAAAGTTGATTTCAGCCTCGCACGTAGTCTGGCCCAACCCACACTACACGGCTCGCGTGTAGCCGAGCCATTCAGCGAACAGTTGAGTGATGAGACGGAACTTGCCTGCCGAGTTGCTTGTAGTCCAGCGAAGCTTGTAGTTCAACAGCATAGCAACAATGGCGACTGAGGAAGAGACGCTAGAAGCTATCCGCGAAGTTGTCTCAACTCTCGAGAGCATCACGCAATTAAAGCAGGAACAAGAGGCTTGTCTTGTCAATTTTATAAATGGCAAGGACGTCTTACAACTCTCCTTCCAACTGGCTTTGGGAAAAGTTTGATTTATCAGATGGTGATAACTAAACCTAAACGCACAAGTGTACTACATGCATCACTACTTATCATGTTTTCAAATAAATGTTTGCTGCTCGTTATTCTCCCCCCTACTCTCAAATTACCTTAACAAAATCAATGCGGCATAGGCCTACTTAAGGAATGGAATGTTAGCTACTAGCTAGCCTACCGAGGCGTTGTGTCTTGACGTGAGCTAGCCGGTTACCGAGCTGGGCTCAAGGTAAACCGCTCCATGTTTGTGTTTGACAGAGGCTAGCCTGTGGCCGAGCTGGGCTCCAGGCGAGGCTACCGTGCTTGTGGACAGTAATGTTAGCCAGTCACCGAGCGTGGCTCAAGTTGAGGCTGCGTTGTTTTATGCCGAACAACTGTTAGTTTAACTGAGCAAGCTCCAGGTTAAATAACACGTAGGTCGTCAGTACAATCCAACTTATCCGAGAGTGTAGTCTGAACAGCCCATGGAGAACGAAGTAAGCTCCGACGAAGTCACCTGGCTGCATAGAACAACAATCGTCTGATAAGCGGCGAGAAAAGATAAGAGGGAAAACTGGCGTGTGACAAGAGCTGATATAATCTTGGTGTCGTGACGCTTTTGGTATACAACTCTCGGTCTGTGGCTGGCGCAAGTTAAGAGATATATCCACTACGAAGAGACTGCCCTGGCGGTTGCTGATTGGTTAAGGAAACTCCAATGATTTTAAACCTCAAAATAAGCATCCGCCCATTACAGAGACAGATTATTATTACTTTGTTCCAGACTGTATGACGAAGAGAAACGTAGTCACAGGCGGTAAGGACCAGGCTAATTGTGGGGGGTGGTGGTGGGAAAAAAAAACTTCAGCATTCACCAAAGTGTGCAGTGTTCAGCAAAAACAACTACATAATGCTCATTTCTGAGATTCTGCTGTCTAGAAAATAAGACCATTATAGATGGCCAAAGAAAATAGGCATAAAATTAAGAAATCCCTGGCAAGGAAAATGCACAAATGTGTATTTGGCAAGCATCGTCTGTTCTCTGCACATTGTGGTGGTGGTTCCACTACACTTAAGGCCCCTGCCATTTCAATTATGCGCAGTAATTTAATGCTCCCCTACCACAGAGCATAGAGCGCCGTCCACAGTGGGCATTATAAAGCAGTTTAGCCTATTTCCTCTAGAAATGACTGGAAATCTGAATCATGCTACCGGTGTTCAGTTTGATACCTGTGGTCAGTCGGTGGAGAGGACAGTACGATCTCCTAATAGGCACAGAGCACTCGCAGCCTTCTGCAGATGTTGCCTACCCAGTCATTTTCACACGCTCAGAGATAGTTAAAAGTGCAAAAAGACACCATAGGCTTTTAGGCAGCGTGAGCCCTCCTGGCTAGCTTCAGCAGGAGTCCTCTCCTTCCTCCTCTGATTACGGGTCGGAGGATTTGAGTCAGTTATCCTCACAGCTGAGAGCTTTGCCTTCGGAAGCACATGATGTGATGATGTGGGCTCACACAACGGCGTGCTAAATCAGTGTTAGTCTCTCTCGACTGCCTGTGGTGAAAGAGGAAAAGGGCTTTCTGTGTGTGTGTGTGTGTGTGTGTGCGTGTGGCTCTGGCCTCCCTTGTTGTTGGCCATGACACAGTCTTTCTCCCAAACTGTTAAGCCCATGCTGAAGGTCACTTACATGCTCTTTTCAGACGGTGGCTATTACCTTGGAAAAGACACCACCTTGGCTGAAATGCTATTGGCATGCTGACACTGGCTCCCACAACAGTCCCATCCGTCAAAACCCAGACATCCTCATGGGAAACCAAAGAAGTTAGGATGAAATATTTGTGTTGGGGGTTTGAAGATGGTTTCATTCATTGATAATGTGCAGGGGACTTGTTATGTTTTAATCTAATTGATTCAGCATGGCCATGCGGCTAAATTGACATGATAAAGACAAACTGAGCACGCTCCGTGCCTAGCCACTATGTCTTAGTCGAGACAAATAATAACAATAAGCTTGACGACAATCTGCCATGAGACCCTTTTTTCATTATAAATCAA
The DNA here is from genome assembly GCF_017589495.1 of Alosa alosa. NCBI lineage: Eukaryota > Metazoa > Chordata > Actinopteri > Clupeiformes > Clupeidae > Alosa > Alosa alosa. The sequence goes on from NC_063208.1 coordinate 14,545,612, forward strand.
AAGTTGTGCCATTGGTTGCAGAAACAACACGCACGCAGTCCCAATGGAGCACTTCTGAATGAGGGTTTACGCTTTAAAAGCCAGGGCGGCTCTTACTTCAGCTTCATAAAACTTTATAGTACCCAAGCAGTCATTAGGAGCTGCACTGGAGCCACGTTTAATATGCAGTTATTCATAAATGAGTGACCTAATTGCCTCTTTGTGCAGCCATAAATCCAAGCACAGGGAGGTCTGTGGAACAATGACTAATGAGTAACTGAGTAATATTTAACATGGTAAACATGGTGATGCACACTGTTGGGATATGATATGATCATGCAGGGTAACTCTCGGGAGAAATCGAGAGACAGAGAGAGAGAGAGAGAGAGAAGAGAGAGAGAGAGAAAGAGAGAGAAAGCACAAGTGTGTGTATATATGTATGTGTGCGCTAAGAGAGAGAGAGAGAAAGCACAAGTGTATGTGTGTGTGTGAGAGAGAGAGAGAGAAAGAGAGAATGCCAGAAGAGTGAAGTCAGTTTCATCTTCATGTTTATGTGGGAAACTCTTGAGATGAGCTCTGAGAATATGATAGATGATGTTATGCAGATGCTTTCTCAGTGTTGTGGCAGTTCCCTAAAATGATGATGATTGTTTACACTCTCTGTACTGTTGTGGGGTGTGATAATACTGCGTCTAATTGTGACTACCATGCCATAATTGGCTATTTGTATCATGAACAGCAATACAATGTGACATTCATTCAAGATCTCACAGCAAATATAATTTGACTTCATCAGGATGCATAGTATCCTGGATCTACTGGCCTTTAAAAAATAAAAATCTGCCTGCCTCCATGAGAATTTAACATAGGGGTCTGAATACTTATGACCCCTGTATTTTAAGGAAGAATATTTATTTATGTACGATGCATTATTCATTCACAAAGAAAATTGGTGTCTTTAAAGGTTAGATACTTTCTATCATTTTTTTCCTTAAAGCATTAAGATCAATTTCCAAAAGATTTTTTATTCCTCTTTTTAGTCACATTTAGCATGGGTTCATACACTTATGAGCTCAACTGTTTTAGGAATTATGAGTTAGTTTACTCCTTGTACCTTATAAATTCATCATGAGTTCAGTATGTACACATTAGGAATTCATTATTTATAACAAGGAAAACACACTGATAACACCTACGAAATAAGACTATTAATGAGGAAAAGCACATTTGTTAATCTTTAAGTAATGTTGAAAACATACTTAATAATTATGTATTAAGTGTTTGTTAATGCTTAACTAATTCTAAATAGTGTACCATTATTGTGTTTAAGTGTTACCCAGTTGTGTCCTATAGTTGGTGCTTTTCTCACAACTGGTGAAACTGGGAACACTTATTTGAGTAATGAGTCGCTTTCTATGATTTTCCAGTTGATGATTTTCTTGATTTCTTTGTACTGGTGTGATATTATGTCACACAGTACACATGTTGTTAACAAGTCTAGCCAACTTTTGGAATGCATTAAATTCATGCCCTTGAACTCAAAGAGCACCTGACTTTGTCACATAGATATTAACGTGAACTAGCATTCCGGCAAGCCACATTATTGGCATAGGGCATAATATGTTCTCCCAGGACAACCTTAACCTTATTTCTTAACCCCCACCCCCTTCGGTGGGTCTGTCAGTTCTCAGTCATAGCATAACTCTAAATCTCTGTCAACAACCTGTTTCTTTTTTCACTTTAATCCAGTCCAGTTAATGACGACATCCGATCAAAAGATGTCATCACGATGAATGTGTTTTGAAGACTGACATTTCTTGTTCACGTCAGTTCTGTGACATTCAGAGTATTTCTTCAACACTCTGCCCCATCCAGACCGTGTGAGGTTCGGTTTCATTATCGGCTGCATGTCTTTTAAACTGCGGCAGGTCGACAGGGGCAATAAGAGAAAAAGGACAGGACTATGCACATGACAGCAACACTGAGGCAGAAGTGAATAGGACAGTAAGGAAGGATAGAAAATAGACATTGAGAAAGCTAAGACACCACGAGACAGTGAAAGAAAGACCCTGTTGAACGAGAGGAGACAAAGCAATCAATTGATAGACAAAAAGAAAGAGGGAAGAGAGAGGAATGAGGGGAAAAGCGAGTGAACATGACAGAGCGATGGAGTGTGGAGGACAGAGGTAAATTAACTGACAGATGACCTCTTTCAGGATGACAGCTCATCCCAGCCAGGGGCCCCACCGGTGCGCCAGGGACTCGCTACACAGTTGCAGCCTCCTCCTCCGGCTCTGGGGCCCCTCTTCTCTCTCTCTCTACCTCTCTCTCTCTATCTCTACCTCTCATTTGTGCTCAATGTTCAATACAGATACAGTGACCAAGCACTCTGCATCCATTTCATCTGTATATACTTAATCCATTTTCTAAAATCTTATAGATACAGATGAAACAGAGCAATGGCAATGTTTGAGATGGCTGTGTTTCATTTTGTACGACAAGGGACCATAAAGGAGTCTCTCTCTCTCTTTCTCTCTCTCCCTCCACGCCATCTCTTTCACTCCCTTCATTTCTGCATTCCTAATGTCTACCGACATCTCACAGGACCCTCACCTCATCTATGTGCTTTCATCTCCTGCTTCCATCGACTGTCTGCCCCTGCACTGCACTGCACTCTGTGATTGACAGGTCATGAACAGCAGCACCAGCAGCTGCTGCAGTGGTCCATCCTGAGTTTTTTTTTTTGCTCTTTATACATTAGCACAAGGGTCAAAGGTCGGGGTTCCTGTGGGCTCATCCACCCGCAGCTGCCCCCTCTAACACCGCGAGTTAGTAATCCGGTCGGAGCGTGTCTCCTAATCCAGCTGGGGCCGAGGGCCTTATAGATTTATAGGGGGCCCGGGCATTAGTGCGAACAACAGACAGATGCAAAAAGCCAAAAGGGGAATAGAGATTAGTCCCATTTTTTTCTCTTCCAAAAAAAGAACAGACGGAATAGGCAATGTGAGGGAGAGTGCAGTGCAGTACATGTCGAGAAAAGCTGTTGACACACAAGTATAACGAGAGAGGGAGAGAGAGTGAGAGAGAGATAAAAAGGGGAAGACAGGGGTCTTATAAAGGTTAATAGGGCCAGATGAACAAATAGCGAGTCAAATGAGATTTGAAAAATCCCATTAAAGGTTAATGAGAACATGGTGCTCCTCCATGGGAGATTGATGGCTGGAAGCTGGTGTGGATGGACAGGGCACTGCCCTGGTGTCAGTTGGGCACACAGAGAGTGGGAGTTGGTTGTGTCCAGGTCCAAGGTGGGCGGAGGCAAGGTGCAAGATCTCAAGGCCTGGTCTCATGCGGTCAGAGGGAGAGCGTAGGCTTATTGTGAGCTGTTCCTGAGTTGATGGAGGGGCTGTGTGACCCACACTGCAGCCTGGTCCTAGACTGACAGAAGGAGGGTGGGAGTAGGTCACAACCTGGTGTCCAACTGATGGCAGGAGTGTGTGCTCTGGTCGTGACCTGCTGGCAGTCTCGCCGAAGGTGTGTGTGTGTGTGTGTGAGCAGGTTACTGCCCATTCTTCTCTTGATGGATGAGACCTCTTGCTTAGGATGACCGTCTCTCTGGCACTCAGGCAGCGGCCGAGTGCTGATCACCGATTAGATTAGCTTAGAGCTCCCAAGATGAATAACGAATGGGAGGCGGCACATAGCGGTCAGATTGGAGTATGATTGTATCAGTGAATACGAGCCTTGGTCCTCCGGGCCAGAGGTGATGTACGTCCACGATCAGTGAAATAGAACTTGATATTCACAATGATATTCTCCCAGTACGCTTCTCTTCAAGGTAAACTCTGGTCTAGCAGAAATAGGTCTATTTTTGGATAATAGCGAGTGTGAGCTTTGAGTAGTAATCATGGAACCCAGAGGACAGGCGCAGGGATTGGTCACTGTGGTACACACTGTTATGTCAGCATGGCAGAATACTTGTGTACTTAAAAGGGGCAATTAATAGCATTTCCACATCTTTTTCATAATGTGAAATTTGATAATTTCATGGATATTTGTACTTCATACTTGAAATACTACATTTACATCATCAGATTCTAATTCTTATTTTATTATTGTTTTATGACCAATTACTAGGATGAATGATTTGCTATTAGAGTTACTGAACTGTAGTACATTCTAAAACATTTAAATTCCTTTTAAATGTTGTCACACAAGGGAACAAAAACTCTGCCTGTAGATATCTTATTTAAAGGCAATGAGGATACGTGAGCTGCACTAAGGTTTCCACTGCCAGCGCCCATACTGAGAGAGAGAGAGAGAGATCAGGGAGGTTTAAATAAGGTGGCCACTGCCTTGGCTGAGACATGCTAGGCTGGACTGAGGAGAGCTGGTGTGTGTCGGGGGTGGGGAGGGGTGTGTATCCAGGGAGCTAATGAAACTGTTTGTGTGCACCTGTTAGTGCAGTGCCCTCCGTTTGTTGATATATTCAGTGTGTGTGTGTGTGTGCTGGAGAGATATGCTTAGCTCCAGAAATTTAAGTTAAACGGCACCCCTGCTGAAACATTAACTGAGAACACACACCCTGTGTCTCTTTTCTCTCTCTCTCTCATGTGGACACACACACACACACACACACACACACACACTCTTTCTCTCTAACACACAATTACTCCCTCTAGGTTCTCTCTCAAACACACAAAAACACCCAGACACACACACATACATACTGTGCACACACTCCCTCTCTCACACACACTTGGACTCCCCAGTGCCATTATCCGAGTAAGTGATTCATCGGTGGATCAATACCTCCTCTCATTTTCCCTTTGACAGACAGGGAATTAAAAGCGAAGGGGGCTACAGGAAGCGCACAAGCTAATTAATTGGGCTGCGAAGCGGCGGATGCTATCACACGGGGATTAGGGGCCTCGGTGCTGAGCGCGGGAAACGTCCACCTGAAGGGTGATGTGTCACTCGGCAAAGATCCGCTTCTACAAACACACAGACACACACGCACGCACACGCCCACATACACAGGAAAAAACAGATACAAGAGACAGTGAAGGAGAAGCAGGTCAGAAGATGAGGAGAGGAAGAAAAAAATGCTGCAGTGTGTTTGTGTTGGGGGTTGCGTCTTCACATTACAACACCTCTAGTTGTTACAACAAGTCTAGTTGTTGGTCACAGGTTCTGCACACACACACTCACCTCAGATGGGTGGGCTGTGGTGGACGCACATGTCGACACAGGAAGCAAGCGGTCCTGGGGCCACTGGATGACTGCGGTAGAGGGCTGCCAGGTCGCTGTGCTCTTCGGTGTTATCTGCTGCTCTTGCATGTAAAGCGCATGCTGCTCACCGCTCCACGAGGTCATTCAGAACTTCCTGTGGCCTCCAAGTGACCCTGCAGCTGTGAGGAATAAACTTATGGCCTTCCTCAATCTGCCGTTGTGTATGACACTACTCTACTGGACACTATGATATTCTTCACATTCTTCCATACACATGATTACTTATAAAACACAACCAGATTTTCCATTCTCCATTTGATACATTGATACAATCTTGAAGAGCTTCTCAGTTTTAGTTAGTGTGTTTATTTAAGGATTTCAATCAAAGCATCCTACAGTTAATGATTCTTTTAAAACTTGACCATTTAAAAAAAAAAGATAAATAGGAGGACAAGTACAGGATAACGCCAAGAACAGAACTCTAACTAAGGCTAAGACCCATCCTCGCCCATGTTCGGATGTGAGCTTACAGTAGTGGAAATAAATAAACAATAATGTCCACACATTCATATACACAATACAAGCTATAGTTCTTCCCAATCCACACACAATCAAATGGAATGCAACAGTTTGCCTGAGTGCGATAGTACACTTTCATCTTTTTTCATCTTAAATTGACACATCTTTTTATCTTTAATCAACAAGAATATATGCAGTTATGCTTATTCAAACCCTTCCTTTTTTTAACATAACATTCACGTAATAAGTTGACAGCTTCTTGATCAGATTACGTAGGATTTCAGAATAACTGTTGTGAATACACAAATGCGTACAGAGCACATCAACATTTCAACATTTCGCCCTACTGCTCTACGGTGCGGGCTACTGTGCACGTGGTCCTTGGGCTGGCTTATAGATGCTCTTAAGTAGTAGTGCTGATTTGAGTGTACATGTGGCAACACAATGGGGTAATCTGTCATACAGAAAGACACTCAAGTGGGCCTTGTGGAACATGTGGTGCTTGACGACAAGAACAAAAAAAAAAAAAACAACGAACATTCTGGAACAGGTAGCTAAGCACTTGCTTCCGGCAGCATTTTAAAATAGTCTCTTCAAAAAGGTCAGATGTCCGGTTTGCTTTTCACCCCCTCTGGGGAGACGACAACAAAAAAGGGATTACATGCATTCGGTCCAAAGCAGTTGTCCAGTATCTGTCCCAAACATTCGCCGATCTCCACTTTAGCACTAAACAGAAGCCATTGACCAGTGCACGGACTGTTACTTCATTGCACCATCAGGGAACGTCCATAGACTTGATATCTGAACACCATGTCCTTGACTGTATCTTTCACAGGCAGAGACAGGAATCGGCCAGATTCATGCAGAACTTGATCAAACAAGCAGAGAAGCTCAAGATGAGTTGAGTTTGAAATGCATTGGTTTATGATGACTGCAAAGTCATGCAGGACGGCTGGAGCTGCAGTTGGTGTTTATACACACATAATGGTGTTAACTTGTGTGTGTTTGTGTGTGTGTGTGTGTGTGTCTCAGGGTGAATGGTGTCTATCTCTTGGGCCTGTCAATGTCATCAATGGCTGCCAGGAGCTTCTGCCGGGCCTTCTTGTTGATGTGAGAGCCCAGACACACATTCACCAGGTTGGCCAGCTGCTTCATTGAGTACTCCTAGAAACAGAAAGACAGACAGAAGGATCAGACAGACAGACAATGGGAATGTTAACACTCATGAACTGTGTTTTTGTGGATGGAATTAACACAGGTCTATTTTTACCAAAGTTGCTTCACCTCTGTCCAGTCTATTAACTCTTCGTACTTTACTCTGTTAGTTTCCATAACAAGCTACAACGTTCCAACAAAGCTAAGGCGACAACTTCATAGCCTTGTCCTTGTCCTCTAGAGCATCGGTGCCTCACCCGGTGGTTTTTGATGAACTGCTCCATGTCGTTCTCGGTCAGGTAGTAGGCCTTGATGTAGGTCTCCACAAACTCCTTGTCGGGGATGGGCCGCAGGTCGGTGAGGCGCTCCAACTTGGTGAGGAACTGCTGGAAGTCCAGCTGCATGAGGGCACGTCCCTCGTTGCTACACTTCTTCACATTAGCATAGCTGGCAGACAGATGGATGCAGAGAGAGGAGCAGAGAGGTGAGGAAGGATGAGAAGAAGAGAAGAGAAGAGGGATTGATAGAAGAGAAGAGGAGGGGATGTTTAGATGGGCTCTCTCCTGAGGAATACTTTGCATGACTTCAGGGCCCTACCTCAAGCAACTGCAACCGCAGACAGACACACACACAAACATACATGCACACACACACACATAAAATGTTCCTGGGGTAACCCTTTTTTTGAAGAATGTGTGTTTATTTTCATAACACACGCCAGTCAAAGAGGCGCATATGTTATGGGCTTTGCCAGGCAACATTACTTATCCGCTTTTGATGACTGATTCCGACACAGCCGCTGCCTCATCAGACGTGCTGCTGAATGAATAACGAGTCGAAGAGAGAAACCCTTTCTCCTCTTCTCTCCCGGACTGTTAAATCCAGCTCGTAAAACGCGTTTGGTAAATTTGAAAGTCCTCCAACGCCTCCTCTGTCTGAGCTCTGGCGCATTGTTTAACGGCGAGATTTACGGAGATATGGGAGGAGGATGGCACCCTGCATGGAATTTTGTGAGCCGACATGGTATGAGCAGAAATCATAAAAACGGGCTAAGTGAGCGAAAGAGTGACTGAATTAACCACAAGGCTAATCTTGTCCACAATGTCCGTCTTCACTGCCAACGCTGACTGTGACGATAAAAACAAGATTTAAGTATTGGCCTCAGTAATAGGAACAGCATACTATAACCATATAAGTGATAAACGATATACTGTATATCTAACTGTTAGTTCCAGTTCTATAGTTCTAGTTCTAGTCTTTATAGTTATCCTGTGGATGGGCCTTTAGCAGACAGGCTTACCGGGTGCCCACATACAGTAATGGGAGCGCAAACTACATGCAGATATTTTTTACACAGAGGTCAGGTAAAAAAATAAACAAAAAAGTAGACGTGTGTCCCTGAGCACAAACACCTATGACTTGAGTCACAAGGACCTGCTGATCCACAGAGGCACTCCTAAGCAGTGAATGGACACCTCTTACAGTGATTAGTCATAACATTCCCTCAGAGGAGCTTCTTACAGAGGCTGAAGTGTCAATGGAGACCTTTTGCCACAACACAAAGGAGTTGTTGTTATGAGGCATTCCTCTTTTTTCTTGGCCTTTTCATGATTTGCCACAGCTGAGATCTGCTGATATGATGACTATCTTCAGTGTGGGGATCTATTCAATCTCTGTCTTGGTTTTCCACATGAAGAGTCAATAAGGTGTATTGATCACATTCTAGATTTGGTTCTAGATTAGGTTCTAAGGCCAACTCTTTCAGGATAGTGCTGACGGTACTATACTTGTGACATCATGACTTTACAAACAGACAGCACGCTGAGAGTAGTTCTTCAGTGTTTGCACAGAAAATGTTTTGGGTAAAAAGAACCGTCTCGATGTCTCTGTGAAAGTGAATTGGGATAAGAGGGGGGTCTTTTTACTGCTAGGGAGCAGCAGAGTGGTGCTGGATGTAGACATGTGGTTTTGGCTCTTGGCTGAGCAGCCTGTGTACATATAAACCGCTCTGTCACGTTGAGAGTGTCCGAGTCTGACAGCCGGTGCTGGCAGCCACTCCAGAGGGCACGCGGGCACGAATGCTGTGCGAGTACCGTACACCCACACACCAACAGGACAAACAAACAAACAAACAAACAAACACTCTCACACACACACTCTCACACCGACAACACGCCCACACTAACCCAGCCACTGACAGTGTGAGTGTGTCCACACACACACACACACACACACACACAAATGCGCGCACACACGTTCACTCTCTCTCTCATCTCTCTCTCACACACACACACACACACACACACACTTTCGCGAGCAAGTTAGCACACAGCTCCAAACATGGCCAGCCAGTCAGCTGGAGGGGCTGTTGACGCCCCTGTTTGCTTTTTGGCTGACAGAAGAGTAATTGCTTTCTACAGAGCTACAGATGCAGCTGAGCTCCCAACTTATCTGCACTTTTCTACCAACTGTTTCTTCCCTCTTTTTCTTCCTCCCTCTCTTCCTCCTTTCCTCTCTCTCTCTCTCTCTCCTCCACTGTCTCCTTCATGTAGTCACAGCACCTGTGATGCCACTGTTACACAGAGCTTCTGAATGCAAACACATAGCATTTTGTCCGTGCCTGAGTTTGTTTATGGAGAACAACAAATAAGACTGTTTCTAAAAGGGCCACTCCAGAAACGCCAAATAAAAGGGACATTCCTGGGAAAAGCATCTTCTGATGTGACCGGAAGGACTAGCAAGTAACAACGCAGCCAACACTGGTGCATGTACATCGGCGTGTTCATTAATATGAATGAAAACTCTATGCATAATTATGTGCATAATGTATGTCCTTAATGCATCAGTTGGTTTCTAGATTGGTACACTTGGACGCCTACTAAACGCCTTTAGTGTGAACCCCATGGGGAAAAAAGACGTTCATTTCACTCCATTCCTGTATTCTTTCATCAACACCCATCCCCATTCATCTAGTCAAAAGGAGCATTCAGTGTTCATCTTTTCCTGGTCATTTTGTAGACTGTTTTGGCCTGTTGACCTTCCTCAAGGTCATCAAGCAGGGAGTCCCCTTTATTGAAGAGACATTTATTTACACAGAGTCAATGTGTGTGACACTTTCTTCAGTGTGTGCTCATCAATTCTTGGTGTGCATCATTTTCTGATTTACGGGGTCATACTCTCCTGTCCCTCCCTGCTCGTGGACAGGTCAGATTGTTTCATCTCCGGTGCAGACGGGGGACATGACGCATCTCTTTTTCCCCCACGATGAACCGCCCGCTTCTTAACCACCCCCCCACTGCTGCGGTGATGACTCATCTGCTCAGATAACTGGCAGAGGACCGTCTTCTGTCTTCTGATAATAGCTCCGTTTCTCTTTTTAGACACGAACAAAACTCACACACTACCCTACCCATCGCGCTTCATCCCCAGTCCCTTGGCTTAACATTCATTTCAAACACTGCGTCCTCAAGAAACTTCAGTGCAGTTTGTGTTCAATCCTGCAGTCATTGATCATACTCGCTTCCGGACGTGCACATGGGCACCTGTGGACCCGTAGTTGCTCTCATTATACTTGGGGTCAATGTATGCACTGTTGGTGCCCTTGTAGCGTAGTGGATTCTGCGTCGCCGCAAAAAACTGAAGGGTACACGCCACGGACGTCCACTGAGAGTCGCACGTATGCCCTCTGATGAGGACATTCACGCCCTTCACGCCAACATTCTGGGCCAGATGTACGTACATTTGCGAACGTAGCGTTATCAGCGCTTTTACATCATTGCGGCCTGTTTGTACATACCTCACAATGATTTTACACACACATTGCGAAACAAATACGCCTGAACTGGGCGCAAAAGCGTTCTGTCAAAAAAAAATCTGGCCCTCTGACCCTTGCGTACTCACGGTCAGGCAAAGTATAGCTTTGGCCTTCCTACTTTGTACCTCTCTCATGCGTAGCACATGTAATGCATGGATGGAGGGCACTGCTTACCTATCAGTTTTTGTCTCCTCTCTCTCGTCTCTCTCCTAGTTACCTTCCTATGAGAAAAATGTAGTGTGGGAAGCCTTGTTGAAGTGAGGCTCCCTGAGAAGCAAAGGGCTTCCGATCTCGCTCCCTCGGCCCCCTGGAAGCGTTTGAGCCCTGAGCTGCATCGGAGTCATAACCCAAGCATGTTGTGTGTGTGTGTGTGTGTGTGTGTGTGTGTGTGTGTGTGTGTATGTGTGTTTTCTCTTGAATGCAGTTAAATGCATGTAAGCATGAGCGTGCACACGTGTCCTGAAGTGCATGCAAGTGAGTACCTATGTTTGTGTGCACTTCAGTGTATTCAAGTGTTCCCAAGAATGTGTGTGTTTGTGCGTAAATATTTGAGGGCCTCTGTGCATTGTGCTTTCAGCTCGGCACCATGTGCGTGATGGACCCTCCCAGCATGTCCCCTACCATCTTGACTCCCGTCTCCACAAACCTCCCAAGCTCCTCCACAGCCACGTCCTGATGCAGTCTGCCAAGCGTGCACAGTGTGTGCACAGGGCTTTCCCCTTGCAGCAAGCAGATGTTTGCACAACTGGGCTGGGAAGAAGTTTCTAGCTTAACAAGGGGAGCCCTGAGAGGGGATCCAAAAAGTGGAAAAAAAGAGAAAGAAATGACAGATGACGAAGGGGAAGAGGAGAGGGGAGAGGAGAAGAGAGGAGGAGAAGAGGAGAGGAGAGGAGAGCAGAGGAGAGGAGAGGAGAGGGAGGGAAGAGGAGAGGAGAGGGGAGGGGAGAAGAGAGGAGGAGGAGAAGAGGAGAGGAGAGGAGAGCAGAGGAGAGGAGAGGAGGGGAGGGAAGAGGAGAGGAGAGGGGAGGGGAGAAGAGAGGAGGAGAAGAGGAGAGGAGAGGAGAGCAGAGGAGAGGAGAAATGAGAGGAGAGGCGAGGTGAGAAGAAGAGGAGAGCAGACGAGAGGAGAGGACAAGGGAGAAAAAGAGAGGAGAGGGGAGAAGAGAGGAGAGGGGAGGGGAGGAGGGGAAGAGAGGAATGTCTGTGGGGTGACTCGGTGTGGGCAGGTAGTGTATTCCCTCCATGTGAAGAGGATAAGCTGGGGGAATAACATGGCCAAGGCTTCCTTCTGCTTGGATTTGTGTGAGGGAGAGAGACAGAGGGAATTGTTCATCTCCTGACCAAGGTATGTATGAGTGGGCCTCAAGTACACACACACACACACACACACACACACACACACACACACACACACACACGACACACAGATCAAAAGTACTCATAGATCTAGACAAATAAATCACAAGTATGTATGGTCACATAAACATACTCTTGTACATGCATGCACACACGCACACACACGCGCCCACACACACAAGCATCCAGACAAAGTAATCACAAGGACATAGAGACCTGTGCACGCTCTAGCATGTTCTCTCTCTCTCTCACGCTCAAACACACACACTCACACTCACACAGAAATGTCCGCATCCAGAAACTTTCTCCACATGAACACAAAAGGAGAAGTGTGTCAAAAGAAAAGATGGATGCCTCAGTAGGAGTTCAATAAATAAATAAATAAACTCACTCTGGCATCCTAACACCTGCACGATCTCCCTACCTACAAATCAAATCATTCGGCAGACGAAGAATTTGAAAGATGAATGGAAACCTTGCCTCGAAACAATCGCTCCTGCCTCGCCCACTTGATTGATGGAAAACAAATATCTGAGTAGCGTCTTGGCCTTTCTTCCACTGTAGTGCCATTACAGGCATGTGATGGGATTAGAATATTGTTTTTTCTCCACTGGCTGCGCATAACTGTGGACTCCTGGTATGGGAATGCTGGTTGCAAACAGCATACCAAAAGCATTTACATTATTGTAGATTAATGTATGATGTATGATTTTTTTTATGCATACATGAGAATTACATTACATATTCAGAGGATCATTTTGTGTGTGTGTGTGTGTGTGTGTGTGTGTGTGTGTGTGTGTGTGTGTGTGTGTGTGTGTGTGTATGTATATACAGTGGGGAGAATAAGTATTTGAACCCATGCTAAAGTTGACTAAAAAGAGGAATATAAAATAATCTGTTAGAAATTGATCTTAATGCCTTAATTTAAAAAATGATTAAAAAATTCAAACTTAAAATTTTTAGTGAATGAAGAATGTATCAGAATAAATAAAATGTTCTTCCTAGGGTAATGCAGGGGTATTCAACCCCTATGTTAAATTTGTAGAGGTAGGCAGATTTTTATTTGAAAGGCCACTTATTTTATGGATCAGGATATTATGCATCCTGATAAAGTTCCTTGGCTTTTTGAATTAAAATATCTTAAACCCACATACCCTTCACCATACCTAGAGATTGGCATGGTGTTTTTTTTTTTTCTATTAGCTGGTTTGATGTTCATTGAGTTCAATGCAAATCGAACCAGCTAATAGGGCGAACTGAAAAATACACCATGCAAATCTCTAGGTATGGTGAAGGGTATGTGGTGATGTGGGGCTATTTTAATTCCAAAGGCCAAGGGACTTTATCAGGATGCATAGTAACCTGATCCATGAAATAAGTGGCCTTTAAAAAAAAAAAAATCTGCCTGCTCCTATGGGAATTTAACATAGGAGTCAAATACTTATTACCCCTGTATTTTAAGGAAGAACATTTATTTATTTATTTACGATACATTCTTCATTCACTAAAATCGGTGTTCTTAAAGGTTGGATTTTTACTCATTTTTTTTAAATTTAGGCATTAAGATAAATTTCTAACAGATTATTTTATATTCCTCTTTTTAGTCAACTTTAGCATGGGTTCAAATACTTATTCTCCCTACTGTATGTATAGCATTGTGCACATTTCTTGCTCTTTATGTTCTATGTGAGCTGAACATTGCTGACACTGTGCAGAACTTAGCTAAGCTGATGCTTTCATCTAAAGCAACCCCAGAGAGGTGTGGGGATTAAAGTTAGGAACATTTCTGTGCCTAAGGTTATAAGAAATGTTTGAAGCCTTAATATAGACATTTTCCATTTTCAAATCTTAAACAACCAGCCTACACCTGAAACTCATCCTTATGTACCCTGAAAGCTAAGCCTTCATGACTCTGGCTTAACCTTCAGTTCACTAGAAAATCATGAGCATTTAAGTTTTACACCACAGATATAATGGGGAATGGTAGTGGTAGACATCTAGATATAGACATATCGAAGGATACAAGCTATTAAATGTATAATACAAATGTTTGTTTTTTTTTTACATAGAGAAGTGGGTGTTTGTACTATGAAGGTGTGACATGATGTGATAAAAATTGGACGCAGGTGGTATACCAGAATAGAACTTTCATCATGAAATGCTTTTGATAGTCGATTAGAATTGAGTGGGCACTTGCCATATCGGGGTAGAAAAGCAGAGAAGTGTTAGTGAGTGAGTAGTGAGTGTGCAGGTTAAGAAGCTAGAGGACTGAGATGGAAGGAGGGCTGTGAGAGGGGAGAGAGGTGTAGAGGGGCTGGGAACACTCACCCCTCCACCAGTGTCCGGTTGGCCAGGCGGATGCAGTGCTCCCACAGGACGTTGGAGACGGACAGAGGGATCCGCACCTGCCGAGACACCTCGCTCAGCCGCTTGTTGAACTGCTCGAATTCCTGAGGAGCACACACACACACACACGGCACACGCACACGCACACGCACACACAAAGTCATTTGTGAAAACAGAGAGACTCCATTACAGCTACAGTTTTTTGTTCTTGAGGCTGTGGTGAGGTCGGCCATTTTTTCCCTTTATTTCCGCAGCACTGGCCAAGTTGAGGCCCCAACACGGTGGGATCTGTGGGAGCTGACTGTGAGCTTTTGAGTGTTAGTTGAGCTGAACTGTCATCCGACGTCTGGATGTCGACGTAGTGATGCTAGCTAGCTAACTAACTAGCTATCCACTATCGTCAACCATCAAGACGTCAACGCACAAGCTGTGTCAGGATTTCACCTTGAGAAGCTGCTGCTGCAGGCCTACGTTTCGCCACTGGACTGTCCAGGAGCAACGTACAGGAACATCATGCAAGCGACTTTTTAATCACCATGCCGGAGAGAAGAGAGAGCCGCCCACGGCCACGGCCACCGCCCCCTAATCTGCTGGCTGATCTGCTCATGGAAGAGAGTTCCATTATCAGCATCATAGTTGGCCCCACAAGGCTTCCGTTTTAACATTCCATTTGTTATCTTAATGCGGGAACCAAATAGAACGTTCAAGCATTGTTTTTGTTTTTATTGTTGAAAGGGTCAATAATAAAATCTACACTCCACAAGCATTCTCCTTTTTGCCCCCTTGATACTATCTGATTATTATGGGAAAACACAGAGTAAAAATACCGGGCACGAGTCCTGAACTAAGAAGCAAATCACAGGCCTTCTACAAAGCCCTGCTGCTGTTTGTCTAACCCAGACCCAGCAGTCCAATGCCCACCTGCCACAAGCATCGCAAAACCCATCGCTTCCATATTGTAATGAAACTCCCCACACCGCACACAGACATCCCAGAAACCCCTTGCCACACCAGCGTGACTGCCCTTTTTGGCAGGCTGCATGCGTGTACGCGAGGACACACACACACACAGACAGACACACACACACACACACAGACAGACACACACAGACAGACAGACAGACAGACAGACAGACACACACACACACACACACACACACACACACACACACACACACACACACACACGCGCGCACACACTGCTCACAGAAGTGTTGAATCAGCTGTATGCTGGCTGACTTCTCTCTTTCGTACAAAAAAATAAGAAAAGAAGCAATCTTTGCTGGACAATATCGTTTGGTAGCACAGAGAGTCTGCCAATAACTACTTCCACAGTGTTTGAGAACCTTTCATTAAAGAGCAGTTTTAGGTCTTCACTGATATCTTATCCACAGCAGAGTAATTAAGTGAACTTAATTATTTTCGTAAAGCAGTGAAAGCATTCATTCTAACTCAAACTGAACTGCTTAACAGCTTTTAATGTCAGGGCAGAGTGATGTGAGTTAACTAGATAAGTTTGTGTAGAAAGATGTGGTCTTAGTGGTGATTTATGTGAAGCTCACATTCAGATTATGCTCACACACACACACACACACACACACACACACACACACACGAACACAAACACACACACACACACTAAAAATGGAACAAATCATACGCTATTATTCTCTCTTTAAACATCCATGACTGTGTGTTTATAAATAAGCTTGAGCTATACACTCACTCTGATGCAAAGATAGGAATTCTAATCTTTTAAACAGAAATTAATTTGCTCCAATAACACCGTAAGCTAAACGGATTACGAATAGGATACAGCTATGTATAGGTCTGTTTATTTTGACACGACAGAGCAAACAGTGAAGAATGTGCAGCGAGGATGATGCAGTGATCGGTCAAGCCAGTGAGTGACCAGTGGAAATGTTTGTTTTCCGACCCCCAAACACCCACACAACTGCGCAATTAGACCGCAGCTCAAATCAGGGCACATTTGCCCAGCCCTGCACTCCATCGTATCGGGACACACATCTGAGAGGTGTTACTTTTTCCCTGAGACTCGCATTCTGAAAATGCAGCCAATCTAAATGCAAATATCATCTCACTCTAATAGCAATTCATGTGTGTGTGTGTCCGTATGCACGAGCACAGACAGGGTCTCTCTAACTACGTGCCTCACAAATTAAACTGCTGAACACCTCGGAACAAAAAGTTTAACAAATGACCTGAGAAAAAAGAAAGTAAAAATGAAAGAAATGATGAGCTGCTATCTCCCAAAGGATCACTCCTGCACTGGAGTGAGCAGGCTTTTCCGGCCATTAGCTTTGCAGACTCTACCATCCTCAGCGTAGCCTTTTAAAGTCAAGCATTATAAATAAACGATGAGCCGTTTCAGACCTATTCCCGCATTAATTGCACCCCATATTTAATTCAAGTCTAAGATCGTCTGAGTAGACTGAGCCAAAGATGATTTAAAAAATAAAATAAAAATAAAATATCATAAAGTAAGGAGGGGAAGAAAAAACTATAAATTGGGAGAGAATCTGGGCTCTGACACTTAGGTGAGGGGGGCATCGCTAATGTAGAGCTTGGAAGCTTCCACCAGTGAGGAGTGTGGGGAGGAGGATATTATCTTTTCATTGTGGGCCAGATCCATGGAGCAGAGGGAGGAGAGTGAGAGTAAGAGAGACGGAGGGAGGAGAGGAAGAGAAAGAGAAAGAGAGAGAGAGAGAGAGGGAGATGTAGAGCAGAAAAAAAGTGAAAGTTACGCCGCAGCGCAGTTCAGGACTTATGTAAATAAGCCTTTCACTCGACACATGATTATGCGCGTGTGGAACACTCTCTGGGGCTTGGTGTGCAAATAAGCTTCACTTATAATTTAATTGTTTAATTGTTGAGTGTGAGAAAGAGAGAGAGAGAGCAAGCTCGAGATAGGAAAGAGTGAGAGAAAAAAAGTCCCATCTGTTCACGCCGCAACCTACCCAGTGCAACTCTCATGCTCTCTTCCCACCCTGCCATGCGCCATGCAAATAGCTCTGTGCCTCCCCATACAGAACACACTGCAATGGAATGAATGAAGGGTGCATGAATAAAGATTTGCAGAGAGAGAGAGAGAGAGAGAGAGAGGAATGGAGAGTGTTTTAGGCAGATGGAGACAGAGATAATGTGAGCGTTTTAAAGACAATGAGATAGAAACAGCATAGCTGTGCTTGTGTGTGTGTGTGTGTGTGTGTGTGTGTGTGTACGGCCAAATTCTCTGCTTCCCAACTTCTAGAGCGAGAGCGACTTTTAGAAAACGACGAGGCCTAAGAAGCCAGACTCTCCTGGCCGCATGTCCCTCCCTCCTCAGGCTGCCATTTCCAATCACTCATATCCTGGCAAATAATTGATAAGTGCGACCTTCTCCGTCAGGAGGCCAAAGCAGACGGCCAAGCGATTAAGGCGGGGTACCGGGACATATGAGGCCTTCCGACACAGATCTCTCACCTCTCACTGAAAGGCCAGGACTCGAGGAGGTGGTGGTGGTGGGGGTGTTGGGGGGAGAGGAGAGGTGTAGAGAGAGGTGCATGAATAAAAGATGGAGCATTTTATTTAAAGGAAAGTTCCTCATTAAGCCAGTGTGTGTAGGGAGGAAAGCAGAGTGAGTGGCAGTGACTTGAATCTAATGCTCCGTCTGTCTGTCTGTCTGTCTGCCTTCCTGTCTGCCCACCTGTCTGTCCGTCTGTCTTCCTGCCTGCCTGCCTGTTTGTCCGCCTGTCTGTCTGTCTGTCTGTCTGTCTGCCTGCCTGCCTGCCTGTGGAAGTGGATGGAACTGGACTGAGTGGGATAGGGTGAGATTGTTCAGCCACTGAGGGGAGATCAGAGTCTTTGATGTGGTATGGTGCAGGGGGAGATGGATGTGGGGCATAGGGGGTAAAAGGGTAGAAGGGAGGGAAAGAGAGAGGGATGATGACAGATTGAAAATGAAGAGATGGAAACACCTACGGAAAGATGGACCGAGCGATGGAGTGGGGCTGGAGGAAGGTGAAGACAGAACAATGTGGGGAAAAGAGAGAGAGGGAAAGAGAGCAAGAGAGAGAGAGAGAGAGGGGGAGCAAGACAAGACAGAATAAAAATGAAGAGATAGAAACACTGATGGAACACAAGGTAGAGAGCAATGGAGTGAGGGGCTAGAAGACAGTGGAAAAAGAGAGATGTGAGGGAAGAGAAGAGAAGAGAGGAGAGGTGGTGAAAGAGAGGGAGAGATACAAATGAGGGAGAATGGGACAACACAAGACACAATGAAATGGAGAGACAGAAAGATGGAGAGATGAATCAAGGCTAAGAAAATGAAAACAATGAGAGCAATGGAGAGGATTAAATCAGGAGGGGGTGGGGGCAGAAGAGATAGCTGGACTTAAACTCTTGGGGGGGAAAAGACAACATAAATGCTGAAAAGAGAGATAGACATCTGTAAAAGACCTATGTGAATATGTGTGTGTGTGTGTGTGTGTGTGTGTGTGTGTGTGTGTGCGTGTGTGTGTGTGCTTGCGCTCTAAAGGACTTTTAGATTTGTTCTCTCTCCACCTCCAGGGACAAATCTCTCTTCACCTGCGTTGCTCCCCTTGGACTAACCAGCTGCTCAATCTCCACCACCCCGCAGGGCTCTCCCACCGTTACGACCACACCGCAGCCCCCTACGTCTCACTCACTCACTCCACTCACTGCGTCACAGCTAAGGAGAGCTGAAGCTTGCCAGGCCACGCTCCAAGGTTAGGATAAAACCAAGAGCCCAGTTCAGGTTTCAAATCTCTGGCATCAAGCCCGTCGTATTGATCTGCTAGAAGCTTCCGCTTGCACGCCGGCAGGTGAACCGTGGGCCAGTCGATGTGAGATCATAAGTCTGAGATGGCTTAGTCAGCGTTAATTGCCTCTGGGTAGTCTCCTGTGCCTTGGGTGGGTTTTTGATATTCTACGTCGCGCACAGCTGGTGCTGCCCCTTTAGATACCTGCACTAAATTCTTAGATCACCTTCTGCACTGTCTGGCTTTTTACCGTAATCAGTACATTAACAAAAATGAACGCCTGCCCTTAAGAGTCTTATTTATGGTTCCAATATGACCACAACTACAGGACCTGTATATTTCTTAGGCACTTACAGTGTTCAAAGACTTTTGTGAAGTGAAGAGACAAACTCTTCAACAATACACTATAACCATACAACGGCAGTTGCAAGGACTGCCTTATATAGCCTTACACAGAAAGATGAGGCTGTGAAAAGCACTGAGCTATAGTCAACAAAGCGCTAGCTCAATACTAAGCTTTTATCATCATCTGCCATCATCTTCTACCAAGAGCAGGAACAATACAGCGACACAGATGTTCAAGATCACAAACAGTGTAAAGAAAATATGTCAAACACATTCAGTTTTCCAGAGAGCACACACACATACACACACAAAGGATTTTTAAACAGCACACACACGCACACTGCACACCACACACACACACAGCATTTATAACAACAACACACACACGCATACTGTACACACACACAATTCACAATTTATGCACACAGACAACACACACACACACACACACACTGTACCTTCAAAAGGACATCCACATACACATTGTGCTGGGACATGATCTCCTTGATGTCCCACTTGACCCCAGCCATGAGGAGCAGCATCTGCTCGTAGTCGATGGCTCTGGCCGCAACAATCCAGTAGATGGGCTTCCGCAGCTCGCTGGCCGTGGACACAGTCTGTCGTGCCGTCGGGGAGAGACGCAAAACAGAGGACATGTCTGGTCAGTTCTCAAGAACCTCTCAGTTCAGGGTTCCACCAGCTGAACAACAGGTGTAACGCGTCTCTATTTTCATTTTTTGGTAACACTTTATAATAACTACACACAATTCATCATTTATTAAGCTTTTGTTACTTATTAGTTAATGGTTTGTTCATCATTAGTAATTTATTTTTCATACTTAATTTATCATCAGTAAAGCATTTGTTCACACAGTTATAAATGGTTTGTTCATAGTAAATAAGCCTATATCTGAAATATGTTAATATATTATTATGAATACTTAATAAATGATGCAATAATATGTTTTTGATGAAGTAATATTTTCCATTAACAACAGTTGTTACATACTGTACACATGCACTAATAATTAGTTAGGATGAGGATACATATTTTATAAACCTCTTCCTAATACTATAATTCATGATTAACTCAGGAGTTACAAGTGGTTAGTTAATGATATTTTGTGAGCTCATCTAAAGTGAGGACGTTTTATGCCTTGCAACACATTTACAAATGAGTTATAAAGTTTACATTTGCATTTATTCATTTAGCAGACACTTTCACTCAAAGCGACTTACACGTGTCAATGAAATTAAAGGGCAAAGCCACATTGGTGGACGCCAGGGCTTGAACCCCCAACTTTACGGTTTTCTGCATGCTCCCTATCCACTACACTACCTCTGTCCAGTGGTATTACAACAGTCAATTCAAAAATATAATAGAGATATGCGTGTTTACTATGAACAAACCATTTTTAACTGTGTGTAAACATGATTTACAGATGAGAATTAATGTAGGAATAATGCTTTACAAACAAAGAGTACAGCATTTAATAATAGTTTACAGATGTTTAATACTACATGCTTAACAGTGTGTAGTAGAAGAAAACAGAAACTCTTGCATAGTTGTAGGTGTTTCTTTTTGGGCCAAGGTAGTGTAGTGGATAAGGTGCTGGACTAGCATGCAGTAGCCTGAAAAGTTGGGGGTTCGATTCCCGGCTTTCACTGTTGTGTCAATCGATTTAATTAACATTTGTATGTCGCTTGTCTGCTAAATGAATGAGTGTGAATGTAATCTTTACAACTCATTTGAAAATGTGTTGCAAGGCATAGAAAGTCCTCACTTTAGATAAACTCACAAAATATCATTAATTAACCACTTGTAACTCCTGAGTTAATCATGAATTATAGTATTAAGAAGTGGTTTATAAAATATGTATCCTCACCCTAACTAATCATTAGTGCATGTGTATGTAACAACTGTTAAATAATGGAAATATTACTTCATCAACAACATATTATTGCATACTTTATTAAGTATTAACAATAATTGATAAACATATTTTAGATATAGGCTTATTTACTATGAACAAACCATTTATAACTGTGTGTACAAATACTTTATTTATGAGAATTAACATAGTAGCAATGCTTTACAAATGATGAACAAAGCATTTTGTAATAGTTTTCAACTGGTTTATAATGTGAAAATCATTTCATTTATAAGCGGTTGTTTCATTATTAATTAAGTATAAATCATGTACTTACAAACATATTTTTTTAAGGCTTATTTACTATGAACAAACCATGTATAACTGTGTGAACAAATGCTTTACTGATGATAAATTATGTATGAACAAGAAATTACTAATAATGAACAAATCATTACCTAATACTGTAAGTAACAAAGGCTTAATAAATGATGAATTGTGTGTAGTTATTATATAAAGTGTTACCAATTTTTTTTTATTTACTTTTTTGTTTTGTTTTGAAGTTTGAGGAGAGAGAGAGAGAGAGAGAGAGAGAGAGAGAGAGAGAGAGGGGGTTTGGGAAGAGGGTGCACAATGGTGAACAAATATTAAATCACGTGTCCCACTCAATCTGACAGCACCAAAGATGTGGAAGAGCAGAGGGGTGGGGCAGGAAAAGGGTAGTGGGGGTGACACAATGGGGCCAAGGCTGAAAATACTTTGGAAGGTTTTGGGGAGGAGCACGGCATGACGGAAAGCCAACTCTCTCTCTCTTTCTATCTATGTGTCTATGTGTGTATGTTGTTTGTGTGTGTGTGTGTGTGTGTGTGTGTGTGTGTGTGTGTATGAGAGAACAGGATGTGTGTGTGTGTGTGTGTGTGTGTATATGAGAGAACAGGATGTGTGTGTGTAAAAGTTTGTGCATGCTCATGTGTTTGTGTGCTTGTGCACGTTTGTGGGCTTGGCCCAGTTGATAACTGTGAGCCGTATGCTTCAGGTGACAGACAAAGTAGAGTGTTCTGTTCTGTTCTGTTGTTTTTAAGATGGTAGAAATCAGCCTTTGAAGCTCGGGGGTCTAGTCACGACTGGTGGGTGGTGAAAACATGAAAGATGATGTAGACAAGCAGGGAAAAGGGCACATCCAGAAATAGTGTGTGTGTGTGTGTGTGTGTGTGTGTGTGTGTGTGTGTGTGTGTGTGTGTGTGTGTGTGTGTGTGTGTGGAGGAGGGGAGGTCGTCTAACCTGCGAGTAGAACTGCTGCAAGAAGGGCTTTTTGGCTGAAGGCATCATGGCGTCAAGGTGCGACTGCAGGAAGTCAAACTGTTCCGCCAGAAACACTCTGCGTGAAAGAAACACATCATGCCCTTGACTTTTATCTGGAACTCGACTGACACAAAAGATGATTCACTGCCAGTAAGTGTTCCTCTCCTTGTCCAAACAGACACCTTTCCTTTGCTTCATGAACACATTTTCAAGCGGGGGGCATTCTTGGCTGTGAGATCTACTAGAAGGGGTTAAATCGGGCATTATCTCTCATTTTATCCAGTAGGTAGGTAATGCTGCCCTGCCAGGATATCTTAAGGTAGGTAGTAGGTACGGTAGAGTTTATGGATGGCTTTAACTAAAGAGCCATACATATCTCCAGCAGCAAAACAGATAATTCATATGTAGTGGGGAAAAACTTTACATAATATTATGATATTAATATATCAAATATGAATAATGGTGTATTCAAGACAACTCAAATCCTACACTTGGCCCTTTCAAAAATTATTCTGCTAAAGAGAGCAAAAATCTGGCTTCATCTCTCATTTCTTGCAGAAGGTAAGGGGAATCTAACCACGGCAGGGGTGTAGCTTGTACACGGTCTCAACTAAGAAGCAAATCTCCGGAGGCAACATAGGTAATTTCCTATCCACTGGAAATAATTCAGTATACCAAACCATCATGCAGCCATTACAATCATTTCCCAGGACAAGCAGCTGCCCTCGGCATTAAAGCAGGAGGCCTATGCTAATTAAGGCAATAGAGCTTAACATGACATTATGGACTTGCTGGTGCATGTTTGCTGATGTGAGGGACTTTTTTGTTTGTTTGGGGTTTCAGAAAGTTAATCACGTTGATTTTCCCCCGCTGTTAGTTGCACAAAATCCAATTCTTATCCAAACTCCTGCCAAGGTATACAGATGAGGGTGAAAAGAGCCATGAAGGAAAAAAACAAAACAAAATCAATAGGCCTTCTGAAAAAACAAACAAAGGCCAGACCCTGGCCGATTACAACTTCTTTAAAAGGGCCAATCAATGCTCAAACTTTCTTAGCTGTCAAGACCTCAATAATTGTGCACATTTAAGGAACACGATCAGGGCAACAAGCTCAACAAGTTCAGCGGGCTAATATTACATCTGAAAGCCGGTGTCTGTTAGCCTGGCTAACGTCAGACATCATCTCATTGAGATGGGGTCTGGGAACTAGACATTCATTTTCTCGTATTCTCGGGTAACGTCACTTCTGTTGACATTCAAACAAAACAGTGAGCTAGCTCGCTACTCACTCACCCTCCCTCCCATGTGATTGAAACTCTCCTAAACGCGCATCTCGTCGGTGATTGGCTGGATCAGTTTGTTATGTTTTTATGGTCCAGGCTGTACCAAGTTGTTTTTTGCTGTTTTTGGAGCTTGGCTGTCTACAAAGACAGTGATATAATTATGCTTACAACTGCAACTGAACATACACATCGACTTGAGTTGATTTGAACAGAGTAGGGATGACAGAGTACAGAAGACACAACCAATGAGCAATAGAAGCATGGAGAAAATGGAGGAAGATGATCTTGCTATATGATAACTTGATAGCTCTGTGTGTGTGTGTGTGTGAGAGTGTGTATGTGTGTGTGTGTGTGTGTGTGTGTGTGTTGAACTTGCATCACACCCTCCCCACAGGCATTGCACAGGGGGTTGCCAATAAGACAGTAAGACAATACAGAACTGAAAAATCAGCCACCGCTGCAGTGTGCAAATGACAGGAGTTGACACAAAGGCCCTTCCCAGTCATTAAGAATTCATTAACTTGAAAACAGATGCAGTCCGTTCAGTAACTCAGAAACACACACACACACACGACACACACACACGACAGGCGACACGCACACACGCATCATGGAGGGAGTGACAGTGGTAATGAAAGCAGCAAAATAAATGGACTTAAATGGGGAATCGGAGAGTTATCACTGGGCAACAGAGGATGAGTTTGAATCAGAATCTCTTCCCATTCATATGTCCAGGGAGTCACTGCAAGACCACCCTTCGGCTCAATCCAGATAAGCTGCCTGTCGCTAATGCATTCTGTTTTGGCTTCCTCACAGACACACATTATCATCATTGTGTTTTAAATAGACATGCATTTAAGAGGGAATTGAGGCCAGAGAAACAGACTGGCGGAGGAGGAAGATGGGAGGCCGGGAGGAGGACTGTTTATTTACTGTCGGAAATGGACCTCAGCACAAGCCAAGAGTAATTGGACTAGTTTATCAGGTTACTCTTTATCTATTTATTTACTTAGTAAATTTTGTTTTGTACACAAACAAAACATAGTGGATATGCTTAAAAATACCCTCCCCCCATTCCTTGTTTTAGCTCAAGCAGCAGTAAATTGTCACCTTTCCTGAGGGCATTATCGATTGCCATGGGCAGAGAGCGAGCTTTCGGGAAGGATAAACCGTGGGGATGAACTGGGGTGTCATGAGGGGTCAAGGACCTAAGTGATTCAGACCTGTGTCCAGGCTTTGGCAGGGGGAGCTAATCAGGAGCCTTTTAGCTGTTGGAATGGCTCTGTTTGGAGCATGAGTGTGTGTGTGTGTGTGTAGGGGGCGGGAGAAATATATATATATATATATATATATATATATATATATATATATATATATATATATATATATATAACACCGTTTTCAATGCAATTAAGTCGGAGCAGAGCTGTGCCGTACACTATTCCCTGCAGCTACAACACTCCCTTGCAGAGGATAAAAAAAGGGAAAAAACATCAATTAAGTTATTTTTGGCCCCCTCCACCCCCCTTTCCGCTGGCCACAGTTGCTCTTCTGCTATCGTTGTCCTCTCCTTCCCCCCATCAAAGAAAAAAAAACCCTTCTATGTCCCTCTCTCATTCTCTTCTCTGAGCCATCTCGCTGCTGGACTGGCAAGGCGAGGCTGACCAAACCATCTGGCGACAGGCAGAGAAGGTATCTCTGAGGCTTGGGAAAGAGCGAGGTGGGGGGGCTTCCAACGCACTTCATCGATAGCCAAGACCTCCATCCTCAGCTCCTACGCGTGCCTGAGGCGGCCGCGAGGCAAGCGCTTGCCAATCGTACTTTGTTAGTCCAAAACAGAATGGAATTCGAAATGAGTGTGATTAGAATGGGAGTATAAGTATAAGTGTGTGAGTGTATTTGTATAAGTGTGTGAGATTGGGTGTGTAGTGACATAAAAAAAAAGAAGTGATTTCAAAAAGTTTGGAGACGTGTTGGGAGGCGACGTCTACAGACTTCAGAGAAGGGCCGAGGCACGAGATGAAGAGGGCTGATTAAATAACGCGGACGTAGTCAGAGACCTTCAGCGCAGGGCAGCGATGTGTGGGGCAAGGGGACAAACAGACAAATCCAGACAGGACACTTTAGTTAAAGAGCCTCAGGAGTATCCACGCTTGCCTTATATGGGCAACGCTGGGCGCCTGTCAAGTTTCCGTCTTGTGAGTCCACTGCTGTGGCGGTCCCTTTTATGTTGATTTGTTTTTCAATCTGTTTCTTTCAGGACAGATGGACGTACACCATTTGATTCCTTGGTGGAAGGAGATAATATTCCTCTTCATCTTTTTTTTATCTGTGGGATTCATGGTGGATGAAGTGATGGTGGTTCGAGGTAGTGAGGGGGTTGCGCTTTGATCGTAATGAGATTTTGCCTCAGAGTTCCTCTTGAGATTGAGAGGAGGGAATCAAAATCCAATAGGGACATAGCACCAGGCAGGAGGAGGAGAGCTAAAGACAGAAGAATGGAGTCAGAGGAGCACGAGAGGAGAGAATAGAGCAGTGGTTGGCATTAACAGAGACAGAGATGGACAAAACCAGGCAGAGGAGAGAAGAGAAGAGAAGAGAAGAGAAGAGAAGAGGAGAGGAGAGGAGAGGAGAGGAGAGAAGAGGAGAGAAGAGGAGAGGTGAGAAGGGGGGAGAGGAGAGGAGAAGAGAGGATGAAGTAGATGGTGAAGAACAATCAGAATGAGTATGAGGGCCAGGTAGGTGGATACAGCAACTCAGAACATGAAATTGTACTTCAGGTCAACCAGATGTGGTACAGCCCAAAATATCCAAAATACACAAAATGTGGCAGGTGGATATGGCTACTCACAGGGACTCGGTGGCCACCACTCTCTGGGCGAGGCCGTAGAGCGTTCCACTGGAGGTCAGCACCACCATCTGGCTCAGGTGGGGGCTGGGAACCTTCTCCCGGCGTTCCTCAGGGGGACCATGGGGACCCATGCTCTCCCCGCTGGGCTCCTGAGTGGACACACACACACACACACACACACAGTTAAGTATTAAGAATGCTGAATGCTATTACTGCCAACACCTTTATGGGTGAATGGGTGTAAATATACATGTAAGTGTGTGGTATGTTTCTCTTCACAGTGAATTTTCACCAAAAAGGCTGTTTATCTAGTGTTGTTGCTTAAAACAGACGACAATTCAATCTGTCCTCCTTTATGTCACAGAGCAAAGTTCTTTTTTGTATGCCACACACACACACGTAAACAAATCCTGACAGATCACCATCATATCCCCAGAGATGAAAGCCTACAAACAAACATGGATGAGATTCTATTCATTGCTTTATTGACACAGCTTTCCATGGTCTATTTTAGAGCTGGGATTCGTAACACTGGGTCTGAGTCTACAAGGGTATTCTTTTGACTTTTGAAAAATATTGGAATAAATGTGCATGAAGGCGGGAAAAAAAGAAAAGAAAAAGACAGGAATAATCTCAAAGGCAGAGAAAATGGGATTACATCATTCCCTCCCCAATCTCTGCTCCCGTCATCTTCCATCTAGCTGTCTGAAGAAAGGTGAAGTCTTTGTTGCTTAGTTTGAGGCTCACTAAGACGCACAATAACACCCAGCATTTACATTCACTGCATCTAGCAGCAGCTGCATATGATGTACTGTAGACTTCACCCTCAAAGCCTTAATGATTTCAAACACCTTGTTTACTATAAAAAAGAACATGCAAGCATGGTAAACAACATGCAAACAGCATCCTGTTCCGCTCAAGTAACATTAAACGCTAGGTTTGAAGAGTTTCATTTAGAGGGATCTGCCGATACACACATTAAGGTCATAAGGTCAGAGCGGCAAAAATACTGAACTTGTGTGTGACTAAGACGCTTTTTTGTAAGCTCTAATTGACCCTACATAACATCGTGGAGATGAAAAGACAAACGGATTTATGACACATCCAAAAAATGACTTGATGACATTTTTGGAGAGTTTGTCAGGGATTAAAATGCCATGTGTAGCAATGACAAGCTTGTCACACTTTTCAGAAATGCCAAGGCGCATAGACAAAAAATGAACGGAACCATTCCATAGGACTTGAATGGAGAGAAGTGAGGTCCATTTGATTTGAACCAGTTTTCAGTTGGGCATCATTTGCATTGTACAGCCTCAGCTCAGTTTGGTGACAGATGCAACAGACTGAAGCATGATGACTTCTCTGGTAGCGACATCCAGAAAATTATGACTTACATCAGAATGTGCAGAGTGCCATGTGTTTGAGTGCAGCTTTTGGTAGGTATCCTGTTTAGACATAGTACCAATGTAACAAAACATCACTGAATATTTTTTTCCTAATGCTTTCCTCTATGGCTCTTACCTATGGGCTTTCCCCCAGATTCCCTACGAGTTGACAAGCGTTTCAACCTTTTCAGGAATGCCGAAGCATTTCTCAATTGAGCAGCACAGCAGAGTAGGCCTCTTATCACGTTCTTATCTTGGGCCATGTCCAGCTTTGGCTATGTTCTTCATTTCAATGTTATTTCTGCTTAAATAACCAAAACGAAAATCAAATGTATTCCCCACCAGAACATGTATGTGAAGCCTGGGAAATGCTTGTGAACAGGGCACCACAAAAAGACCCTCATCCAGCCACTAACACACAGGCCAGGAGGGACAAAATCAATACCAATCTCCCAGGTAATGAACCAACGTGATATCATTACATTAGCTCCCCTCCCCACACACCAAGCCAATCTCCGCTGAAACCTAGCCCATCAGACACACTACTGGCAGAGCCATGTTTAGCACCCCCAACCAGTGTGAAAATAACCTTATCACACGCTACTACTCCGGTGGGAACAGAGTATAAAATGAGTAACAAACAAAAGGGAATTGAAAAGAAAGACCATGTTCAAGTGCAGACAACAAAACACTGGTCTCTCTCCATACAACCAAACTCATTGTCATTATAGCTTACCTAAGAGAAATATAACTTCTGGGTCAGTCCCCATATAGCAGCATTAGCAGCAGTATTATTTGTTGCTACAAGAATGTCATCCATCGCCCCTAACTTAAATTACAACAGTCTTTAAAACAGAATCATACATTTTCAGGCACAGGAACGACACAAGCGAGGCTCATGCTTATTGATCAGGTGAGAGGGAGCAACTGAGAAGGTCGCCATGGCGGCCAAACGTTGCAGGAATTTAACAAGCTGTGATAGCAATAATTTTACGGTTAAAATAATAATAATTTAATTTCTAGACTAGTTTCCGTTATCCATGTGGCCCTTCTTGGTTTAAAACAAAGACACCCTCCCCTCCCCCAATGAAATGCTAATGTAGTGGTTCAAGGGCTATCAGGTACACAGGACAAAGGATGTTACCTTGATATAATGTATCCATGTGTCATGAAATGTAAATATATTCATGTTTGGTATCATTGTGATAGTCTCAGTACATATATAAGATATCTCTCCTCATGCTATTCAGATAGGTGTGAAGTGGGTGTGAGTAGGTGTGTCTGATGCCAAGTGGAGAACCAACCAAGTGGGCTTGTTTTGGCGCCAAATTCTTCCTTTGTTTAAAGCATTCAAAAGTAACTAAACTGCAATGTTTGTCAGACTTGGACTTAGACTAAGACTAGAAGGATGTAGAACGGAAGAGAGGGAAAGGTTGGCTACAGGCCAACCTAGGCCTTCCAGGCCTGGGCTAGGCCTACATATACCATAGACCATTTTTTGTACCCTCTCTGCTATTCTGTAACAGAATAAACTTGATTCCTGAGTTTTTCCTGAAGTTTGCCAGTCTGAAGATTAATATTAAGTAATTATTCTCCACAATTACTTTCAGCTGCAAGGATAGCTAGGAAGGAGGATTTGTATGCATAATGCATCCCATTCCCTATAGAAGGGAAAAAGGACAAATATAATAAGCCTTGATTTAGTAGTCATCATTAAGATATGTAAACTTATACGGTTATACAGTTTATAAGCTGTAACAACCTTAATGGTGTCAGTAGTAAACAATGAATTACCCAGCTTCGAGATACCAACACATTTTCCTTAAGTAGGATCTTATTTCAGGTCAATAGGAGACAACAACAAACTAAGTGGTCACAGACATAATGGTTCCCATGGGAGAGTGCTGTGTTAAATAAAGATTTACTCCCTACGTCCTGACTATGGCAAGGTGGTCTGGCCATATCCTGTGCAATCCATTGAGGAAAACCTAGGATCTGGTTTGCACAACATAAACATGATTGAGGTGCAGGACTTATGGAAACTGTCCAGAAAATCCATTAAGTCTTTTTCTTCAATGTGGTCCAAATGTAAATGATTAAAGTAGACTCGGAAAATAACAGTGATTTACGATTCTCTCCTACTTAACCACTTGACAATGGTCCTTTTATTCCCCAACAGAACGTAGATATTGATTCCGGTAACACGAGGTTAACAAGAGGTTGACCAGAGGTTTGCATTTAGTTTTTGCAAGAAAATTCTGTTACATCTAAAATACACTATCAATCTTTCATTGGCTATAATAGCTACATTTCCAATGTACTGAGAGGGTTCATGAACTTGACCCCTTTATAGCGCCCTCTATATTTATTGACACCCCAAGTAAAGTTAACTTAAAACAGGTATGAAAAAAATCATCTTTTGGTGATTTGTCTTAATCTCAGAATGAAAACAATGAGGAAAAATCCAATCTTGAAGGGAAGCAAATCCTGAGTAAAAAATAATGTCTCATAAAGAAATTAATATTTTTTTTAACAAAAGTACATGTGCCACAATTATTGGCACCCCCTAGAAAATCTTATAAACAAAATGTAACAGAAGCCTTTTTCCATTAAATTTAATTTTCCATTCAACTTATTTAAGCTGATCAGAGTGTCTGTGCATTTTCAGCTGTAAAGAAGTGCAAGTCTGATGTCTGAGTCAGAGCATAAAGCTTGAGATGTCACTGTTTCTGAAACTCATTAGCTACAGTGTGCAGATTTATATATATATATATATATATATATATATATATATATATATATATATATATATATATATATATATTTTTTTTTTTTTTTTTTTTTTTTTTGAGAAATCTTCAGTAATAGCAGGGAGCCATGCGTAATACAGAGCAAAATCAGTCGGTCAAAATGGCATATTTATTAGATACACTGCATAAAAAACATTTGTAATATATATATATATACATACCAGTTTCCCCTACAAATATCACATACTGTTTCCCAATTCACTCTAGTAATGCCCTCAGGAAGTCAACTTGAAAAAGCTCCATGGAAAAAGAAAATGCTGTAGGGCACATGAAATTTTAATGCAATGTTTACTAAATGGATAACATACAGCAGAACATGAAATTATATCAAACCCTGGCTAATTCCGGCACCTCTCGTTAAACATTAATGAATTTATATGAGTCATCGTGAGCTTTGGCATTCAGATTGATTTTCTCATCTATTTGTCTTACACATATAGGGGAGATATACAATCATGGAAATTGGATTAAAAGGCCTTATGACACATTAGCAGGCAGATTAACGTCACCTCAAGGGATCCTCACATGCTGAGATCGCAGCACTGTCACTGAATCACCAGCACCTCCACCACTACCTCGGATCACTGTTCATAGAGGTCAATGCTACGTGAGCATTTTAAACGTGTAAGGACGGATGAGCCGCTGATGAGCCCTGAGCTTGATGTCATGATGAAGACCGTATGTCTGCGTCTGAAGGTTAAGGTGGCCACAAGGGCCGACTCAGCAGGGTGAGAGCTGTCCTCCTACATCATTCAGAATTAAGTCTCACATGTTACCATCCGGTGCTTCTGGCAGCAGATCTTGGTCAAACTTTAACTTTACATGCAGGGTGTGTTATTTGTATGTCGTGGGTCGAGTATTTGACATGGCTTCTTTTTGAATTGGGTTGGCATTTTAATCACATAAATTCTTGGGTTAAAAAATGTTTTTTATGTTCCCGAAGCTAATGGCACTTGAAAGCAACACCCACCAAAAAAGAAGCTGAACTTTCCATTACTCAAAGAGAGTGTAGCGAAGGATTTGCAGGAAATAAAAAATCATCACAGCAAATGGATTTAACCACACACTGCAAGATCAAAACAGCACTTGTATATCCCTACTGCACTGACAAGTGTCTTCAGCAACAGGAAAAGGAGGAGTCAGATTAATCACCATTTCTTCTGACATGTAAAGCACTGGAAATACACTGAGGAAACAGTGCAATACTACCCTGACAAATGAGAAATTAGTCAGTGGTACCAAGAACAAGTAAAAAAAGAAAATATCGGCAACCGATGAAGCAGATGAAATGTTGCCTAACCTCAAAGGCGTATCAACTTCGAATTCAGACCTTGCAAAATACTCAGAGGAAAATGCTTAGTACATAGTGATAAACAAGCTAGATTAAAAATACAATTTTGACATCAGGTTACCTCAGGGAAACTAGTATTGACTCAGATGTGTTGAATGAGATAAATAATGAAATTAGCATTTTACTGTTGCCTACGAAACACTCTCCTTGAAATATACATAGTTTGTCAACATTCAACACCGGCTATTGAGTGCTTTGTCAATATTTATGCTAGGCATAATCCTTTTATTCTCATGCATGCTAATATAAGACTGTTTCTAATTGAAATGCCCCCCAGTTTAAAACGCCATTCATAATTATGCAAAAGCCACAAAAGTTGCCTTCAGCGTGACTGACATGAAAAAGCAGCCATTTTCCAAAGTTGGGATTTGGAACACATTCACAAACTTGGAAAATTACATAGACAAATAAAAAAGGAGGTTAGAATAAAACTATAAAAAAGGCGCGCTTGACAGACATAGCCAATGTGTTGCCAGATGGGTAGCCTTTCGTCGCATGAGACGCTAAAGATTTCTCTCCTCCGTCAAGAAAAAGAAGAGAAAAAAGAAACTGGCCATGGCAGGGGCACAAGCTCTACAATTTAGCAAGAGACTCTGCAAACACAACACAATTGAGTGAATCACTGCACAGACAACATGGAAAGACAACATTTGGCACTCCCAAAATCAGGGGGGAAGTAGAGCCAATGTCAGGGATGACGTGCACAATCATGCCAGAGGACCCATTCCGCAAAAGTTTGTTTATAGCTTGCACTTTTGATAAGACTAGCCCTTTTCAAATGTTTGGGCACATAGTGCCTTTTTGGCAAGAAAAATCTCCAAGGAGAACTAGATCATGATCACAAAATTATTTACAATGCCAACTGAGAAATCTTACAGTCAACTTTATACCTGTAATGAACAACAACACCACCAACACAATGACTAATTTAATAGATCCAGCATCAAGAGGCATCAGAGAGTCCAGCCTCACTAGAAACTCATTTTCCTAAAGATTTTAGGGATTCATTAAAAGCATAAATACTCATTTGGAAACCAGGGTCATGCTAGCAAAACCTCTTCCCAAGTTCTGCCTCATATCAAATCATTTAAAGAACACATAATTCTAAAATGTCATGACGCACGAGCCCCATTTGTTAACATTAATTTTTCAAAAAGTCACAGCCACCCCCATTTTATTTTTTTGTAACCGAGAGAATGTGTCCAGCATGGTGAACGATCAATCACCATCACTGGAAATGTGAAGTGCCACACTACTCGCTGCCGCCTGGAGCCGGTGAGCAGAGTGAAACACCAAAAGCAGCAACCACCCACCATGGCAGCCCCAGAGAAGATTCAATATGGATTCTCTCTCAATGGCAACACCTCTCTAAAAACAAAACTGTGGCACAAACAAATTAAAATAAATAAAGGAAACAAACAAAGTGGGAAATAGCAAATGTATTACTTCCACAAATCTACCTGAAACTTAGACATCATTACTGTACTACCAGCTCATGGCTCAGGTGTACACATTTAAAAAAAAATGCTGGGATGTGCATAATGACCTCTTCTAACTCAAGTGCTCACATGTAGCGTGTTTCCATCCAACTCATGCGAATTAGTGATGCGCATCCGTGGTAATGCGCATAAATAAAATGTGCATTAGTCAGCGTTTCCAACACCTATTGATTCTAAGTATTTTGGGACACTTTGCCTATGTTGAGTGAAATGGACGCCCTCCTCTCTGCAGTCGGAATAGCCTAGGCCCTATAGGCCTAATTCATTCCTTCGTTTTGAAAATAATTTAATATCGATTAGATGGAGAAGGCGGAGAATGTTTATATTGCGCAATCGGGTGTTGGCAGCTTCCCATCGCCGGAGACCGCCATACACTTGGGAATGACCAAGGTCTCGGCAGTTTTTTTGTCAAATTTGGCACTTCACTGTACAGCTTCATTTCTATCATTTCACGAGGGCTCGGGCTGGGGCTGGGGCTGTCACAGCTTTCGCTGTAAAGACATTAGGCCTTTTAATATTGTAAATGGCGAGGGGTTTGAAAAGCTGGCGCAAGAACTAATTAATGTCGGGGCTGCGTATGGGAGGGTTCCCGCAATTGTTTGACATTGTTTGGATATAAAAAGCTAAATATATCGTTATATGTCGGTAAAAGAAGTACACGTTGGCTTTCTCTGCTCTACCATAGCCACCCTCTCACACAGCACTGCGCGCAGGACCAGAGAGAGGATAAGCGGAGATTTGGCAGCACTAAATCACGGTTAAAATGCAAGATGTTTGATTATCATCTCTGACCTCAACAATAAAGACTTCCTGTATGTTTGCTTGCATAAAATTATTACACGGACTTTGCAACAACACGCCAACAAACACGGGTATGCAGTGGCTATTCAAAATTACATGGAAAGTACACTATGTGCAATAAACTGACGCTTTGAATAGCCCAGGCTACATTGGACGTGAGACTTTGAATAAACAAACTACATTTCCAACTGCAAGGTCCCAAGTTGAAACAAGCGATAGGCTAATGGTCCCGAATTTAATGTTTCAGAAGACAACAAGTGGCAGACAGAGCAATGTCACTTACCAAACACTGCTTTTGAGTCACATCGTTGCAAATGTCAAACGATCACAAAATGGCTTGTCTTCACTATCAGGAAAGTTATGCAATAAGCTAGGCTTAACTCAAAGGCCTTAACTCAAAACATTTGTTATGCCATTCTGATCTGTAGAAATCACATGCAGTCATGCCTAAATTCTGCTTACTGCACATTAATTATAGGCTAATATATTATAATATTCAGTATACATTATTGAATGCTTAGCTGTGATGATGTTTTTCCCTATCATCCTATTGTTAAAGCAGGCATACCTGCGGGCATGTAATCGGGCTACAGGTTTTCTACAGGAATGGCATGTTTGAACGGGCACTGCACTAGTTGTATAAACTTGTGATGTGTGCCGATCTAGTTGTTGGCGAAAACTTTAGCGTCAGCAAAACAACTGTGCACCGATGTGTGTATTCGGTTTGTTTTATTCTACGGAAACAAGCAAGAGAACACATCAAGTTGCCTAATGTTATAGGGAAGCGCCAGAGATTGCTGAGATTCTCTGAAGGTTACGTCATATGATGCGAATAAACCGTTTCCATCAACTTTATTCACATTATACCTTATGCACAATGAGAGTTAATGTGCATTTCACGTGTTTCCAACCGGGATTTCTTATTCGAATAGAAATAAGAATGCGCATTAGGAAGTTGGACGGAAACACGCTAATGGTCAGAAGCACGCATTTGTGTGGCAATGATGTGAGAGGTGGTTCTATTGCAGTTTCAGTCCATTAAAAAATGGAAACAGAAATCAACACTAACTCTACTGAGAAATATATGAACCCTCTGCCTCTCCATCACAATGACACCAGTCTGTCGAAAAACAGGTATGAAAGGAGTTTTGGATTCTTCATAGCCATTGACTGCATTCATAGCAAAAAGTCATATCAAGCACTCCAAAATCAATAGCTAATCTGAGGCAATGCTATTTTTTCTCATCGCAACTTTGAGGCTGTTATTTCTTTTCCTTACTTTTTTTTTGTAAAGCAGTGTCATTCCGCATTGGGTATTTGAAGCTTATTAAAAATGAAATCAGATAACGCCTGCAAAAAAATGTGCTAGAAATAGGCTTTATTCTCTGTGGATGGGGAACAGTGAGTTTTAATCTAGTGAGAGGTAGAAGATCTGAAAAAGGCCAAAAGAAAAGATGTGGAGAAAAAAAAAGATGGTCTAATCCACAGTGTAAAATGACTTTTGATTATGTGGCCCTCAGACTCAACAGAACCATGGTAGCTTAGATGCAATGCATATTATTTGTTCCCTCAAGAACCGAATGCTTGCATAACCAATTGTTTTACATTGGTCTCTAAAAGCATGCACATGTTTAACCCATTTACTCCTAAAATGCCTGCTAAAATCACCTATAGAATCCTTTGGCATTCTAGACTAAATAACCTTATTTCCTGAGAGTTTTCTGAAAACATACTAAAAATTGTCAACGTCTACCAAAATTTAATATCTAAGCCTCTGTAGCACCTAGAAACATGAAATAAAAAGCATGCTGTGCTACGCAGCATCCAGCGGGATATTCTGTTGCGCTATGCAGCATCAGGCTGGAGATAGAATGTTGCGTCATGCAGCATCCAGCGCGAATGGGTTAAGGAAGCTTATGCAAATCATTAATCTCTCACTGCTTCATTATTATCCCTTATGCATTGACACCACTTACAAAGCACTCATCAGAATCAAATTGTCTCCATCAACAAACCAAGTCAACTCAGCTAAAACATAATGGTGCTAATACCATCAAATATGCTAAGTCAATGAGTGATTAAGGCTTATGAAGCAAATTCCAATGAACCGTCCTATAAAAAGACCTCACTAATCAAGTAAGACAACAAATTATCCATGTGTCTTTCAGTTTAGACATGACAGAAAATGTGCTAAGGGAATACAACCTGGGAATATCAAGATGATAACCATCAGCATTTGACCTATTTTCTAATATGAGGTGCCTTCACACAATAATAGCCTGTCTCCACAGGGAACTTGAGCCCAGAAAAAGCCTTCTGGCCAACCAGCTGAGACACACTGCTGTTTCCTGACATGCCATCACGAGCCAGGCGTTGGACTGTAGCTCCGGCCAAATTCTCCCCAGCCATTTCCTCAGCCCATTTGCCTGAATTAAGTCCAACTTCTGACATCTTCCCAGTGCCTGTCCGTGGAGCCAGCTTCCTAATGTTTCCATTAATTTCTCTCCCAATTATCCCATTCTAGCCTTTCTATCCCCTCCACTATTTAACCCCTTTTTTTTGTTTCTTTTTTGGCCAAACAGCCCCTCAACCAGCTCCACACACAAGCGCACAAAAGAACCATTTTACTCCATGTCCTCCTCGCTCTCCTCTGACACAGTCTGTTCTTTGGACATCATTAGGGCAGCGCGTTGGTACATTGTCACACAAATTAACTCGCTGTCTTTGTGTAGGTTTGTGTGGTTGCCGCGGACCTTCTCCCACCGCCACCGAGCCCGAGGTGAGCCAGGGCACCAGATCCCACCAAGGGGCTCCCATGGCGTTCGTCTGGGCCATCAGCATTGTTTAGCCCCGGGGCCCAACCCACTGGCCTACTAATTGTTGTGTTAACTGAAACCCGCTAAAGTGCGGGTGGCATTGTTGCCCACACTGGAGACGAGGACGAGTCCCATTACTCTAATTGTTACGACAGCCGTTTTGACCTCGTGATTAAAAATACATGGCCTTGAGTGATTGCGGTCCAAAGGATCTCTGGGTGTACAGGAGATCAAACGGGGGCAAATCATCGAAGCCAAGTGATGATTGGCCAGAGGAGGCTGATGGCCAGAAACCTTTAAATAAGTCCTACAAGGCGTTTACATAAAGTCACTGAAACCATGTCTACAGCTTGAAAAACGACTGGAAACAGGGGTTCAAGAAGGTCAGCATTGTTATTTTTTATTTTGAGCTGCTGCAGTGAAACAAATGGTTTGTTGACAATGTGCATTCATCCACCAGTAATAATAAATCTATTAAAAGGGACTAACACTAAACCACCTGGCTCTGGCTTTACACAACATTTTCACCGTAACCATGGAAAAATATTCACACTAAAAAAAAAATGTAAGTCATATCTTTTGAAGATGCAAGACCTTCTCCTTCATTCTCCAGACATACAGTATGAGAGAGTCTGCACCTAATGTTCCGAACACCAACATCAAAGAACAGGAGCTTATCCATCTCTGCTTAATGACCAGAAATTAAGCTCTGGAGTTTGCTCACAGAAACAAAACTTATCTCAACCCCCACCACCAAGGGAAAAGGAAAGGACAAGGAGATAAAGGACTCAGCTTTCTGAGCAGAGTGCAAATAGGCGAGGAGTTTGAGGTTAATGCCAACACACACAAACACTGTCTGTCAGCCCACAAATGATCAAAGTGTCCGCAAAATAAACCAAGGACTTCGTGTTCTTCTGCAGCTAAGAAAATGGAGCCTAATGAGATCATACATAAGGCCTGCAATGCATCCTTCTAATGTGAAGGATGAGACACCATTTTGATGACAAGGGACGCTTGAGACCCACTGTATGCTGTTGGGGCTCATCAAATCTCTATCGCTCAGCAATATTGAAGTTTATTGCTTCTCCCCACCTCAACAATCCTACTGACGACCCTTCAGGGATGTTTCATTCTGGCTCTGTTCGGGACCAAATGTTCTCATATGTGCGGCAGCACTCTGTTATTTTCGTGTCATGGTTAGGATCCAAACACATTGTGAACAGAGCTTATTCACACATGTTGCCTCCTGGTTGCAGCTGCAATCTAATGCGTAGTTCTTTCCAAAAGTACACTCCGGCATCGTCTGGACAAACGCCTGCTCCAAGAACGTTAAGTAACGCTTATCCCATCACTGAGCATTATGGAAAAGCGCTGGCAGTAACGGCGTTCGTCTCATCATGCCTTGGTATATTCTGGGTTTGGCTGACTGGTGTTGAAGTCTTTTTCTCTGAGGGCCAGTAAGGCCCATAAGAGAGTGATTAAGCAACATGTCAGTCAAAGGCACTGGGGAGTGTAAAGGGAGTTGCCTTGGGCAAACACCTGAGGATCTCATGTGTTGGAGCCTGATGTCACTCTGTGGCTTCGGTCAAAGGCAAACAAGAAAGAAAGAAAAAAAGAGCCAGCTTTCTTTCCATTTATCGACAGAACAGAAACAAAAATGAAATCATATAAAACAGAAAATGAGATATGAAACAGAAAATGAGGTATAAAAAAGAAAAGAACAGGAATACAAACAGATCTTTCTGAAAGGTCCTGTCTTGGCATTAGTGAAAGGGTGGCACTCGCTTCAGTAAGCTTCCAATGTCCTCTGGAGTGGTATGACTGGGGTTGATCCGATGAGTCAACACACACAATGGGCTCAACAGGAAATGTCAAAAAGTTTGATTTAATGAAATGCACAGTGCACACGTGTCAAAAATAATCTTAAGAAACCTTGCATTGACCCAGGAAAAAATTAGCACCCTGCCTCTTCAGATTAATCAGTCCGACCACACATCAAAAACATGCACACAAATGAGCAAAGCATGGCTTTAATTCTTAAGAAAATGCTGTCGCTGCCATGCACTGTTCATGCTTTTGTTTTGCTAAAGCTTTTATTCAGGGTATTGAATCCACTGCAACTGCCCTAGATTTTGTTTAGCATACATTTTTATAAATAAAATTTGCTAGCAGATGCTTTTTTAACGAAGTATACTTTGAGTACAGGTATGGGATTATATATTATAATATACACGTTTGACCGATGAGTGTACTCCCAGGACAACATACTCATGCGCTTGGCATTGTCAACATACACTGCTGTATCAGTTGAGCTACAGCAAGACTTCGGTCTTCAAATCACAGAGAGGGTCTTTCACTTCCTCCAGATTGCTGATTGCATAGCCGAGAAGAGTGGACGAGAGAGCTGGTTCAATTACCATCAGTCATTCCTAAAATCCAGCTTCCTCGTCTTCTGCTAATACTCTGAAATCGCTTGTCATTACGCTTATGTCGAAAATAATTAGAGTCTTCATTTTGCATTTGTGTGACACCAGGAGCCAAATCACAGCTTCTTCACAGGCTGCTCACCCCTCCCCAAATCTGACCAATCATCTCAATAAAATTTGTGTCGTATCGCCTGGAGAGATTTCACTCAAACACCCACAAAAAGGCAGACAGACTTCCTGACCAATCATCAACACAATCCATGTAAAAATCGCCTGGAGCTCAGTTACACACAGTAAAACACACACACACACACACACACTTCTTCTCGCCCAAAATGGAAGACTTTATTCTGAAAGTCATATGAAAAAGAGATTGAAATCAGCCAAAATCAAACTGCATTTGGCCACAGCCAGAGGTGTTTTGTCACCTTCTCCCCCTTGGAGTCACGGAAGTCGGCCAATCAAAGCGCGTGTGTTAACGAGAACACTCGCTCTCAACGGGATGCACAAGTCGCGGCAACCGTTCGTCTGGATGGTAAGACTATCTACCAGTTCATTCCCAGGACACGCATGACAAACTGTCAAACCCGTGGACCGTGCATCACGGGGGACCCATGCGTCGCTCTCCCGTCTCTCGTCTCTCTCTGTGAATGCATATTTACAGAGTTATTTTTAGAGTATGCAAACACATGGATGCTGCTATCCATACTGCTCGCCCTCCCACACAGCTGTTTTGAAACATTATCCGTCAGATGGACGCGGCGCAAATTGAATCTGTGTCGGATTATATCACACTGCAACCCAAATTTAAAAAAAACGACCCCCTACACGTTGGCATTATTTAAACATTAAAACAGCTGATTGAGAGGCAAGCTCCTTTGGTTACATATCCTGATGGGCCACATATCCAATAAGAGAGACAAACAGAGAGGCAGAAAGAACATGAAAGAGAGAGAGAGGAAAAAAAGGTAAGAGGTAGGATAACGGAGTGAGATTAAACACAGAGAAACCGAAAGAGAGAGAGAGAGAGAGAGAGAGAGAGAGAGAGAGACAGAGAGAGACACACAAACAGAAAGCAGGGACCGATTCTTCACCTCCCAGCTTGAGTGAGGATTGCAGTGCCAAGGCATAATGTGGGAGACTTTAACCCAACCACATGCTTGAGGTTAACCGCCAACACACATGGCTCCCAGGCTGTATGGCCAGCCAGGCTCGTGGGCACAGGCCTCCCTGGCTATGCCCAGTGGACAGGAAAAAAAAACATCAGTGACCACCAGTCTGAATTCTAGTGGGTCACTGATCTGTCTACAACCCAAAAAGCTTCTCAGCCTCTCTTTTACCCCTTGACTCTCTCCTAAAAATTCACATGAACCTGTATGTGTTCCCTAGAGAATAAACATTTTCCCATCTGATTAGATCCTGAGTTGACTTACATTTGCAATCAAACTGGGCTTTGAGTCTGCCAAAGGAACCCATGGCTTGGTCACGGTTTT
The DNA here is from genome assembly GCF_017589495.1 of Alosa alosa. Classification (NCBI taxonomy): domain Eukaryota; kingdom Metazoa; phylum Chordata; class Actinopteri; order Clupeiformes; family Clupeidae; genus Alosa; species Alosa alosa. The sequence goes on from NC_063208.1 coordinate 14,587,024, forward strand.
CTCCGCTGGGCAAGCGATGGATGATGGCTGGTTTATCACGTCTGCCAAACCTTCAACAAAGCAATTTCACAGTTGACTTCCAGTGTCCATCCACCAAAAAGCGAGAGATCAGGCTGTCACCACAGTGTGGCGAACAGTGCAGAATCAGTGTTAAGATACTGACCAGTTGGATCTTCCTAGATTTAAAATAGTACCTGACTTTCGTACAAGACTTGTACACATTTTGGGTTACTGCTGGATCACTCAGTTGAGTCATGTTTTGACTGATTCGCTGAGGTGCTAATTTACAAGTAAGAGCGACAAAAAATGCTTTTTGCTTAGATCAGATTGTGATCAAATCAGAAGTATTTGACAGTGTTCTCCTTTTTGCCTCTGCATGGGCAGACAATGGCAGTCTCAGTAGCACACCAAACAAATTTTTGACACAACGACATAACTCCATTTTAAAATCCTAAAAGCAACTGTTGCATCACTGCGCCTGTGTGTCTGGGAAAACGTCTTTTTTTCAACACATCTAGTCTCTCTCTTGCTGACACAAAGATCCACTAATACCAGCACACACACCATTTTCAAGGCGCCCCATCAGGCTAACAGTTTTGCTACAGATTAAGTCACTCGGCAAGAGGCTCAACGAATACCAGATTCTAAACACGGATGATTCTCTGCATGGCCGTGGCAGGGAACAGCATGACAATAAATGGCAAAAGATGGAGAACTTCACCGAAAGCAATTGGTAGATAAGGTTTAGTGTTACGAATACAATAGTTAATTATTCAGAGTGCCTTTCTTTCTACCAAAGCAGCCTGTGGACTCAGGCAGCTATGGCAAATCAGAGATTCTCTCCCCTCCTGCCAGGATGTCAGCAGGAATAAACTAAACGTGTAATCCAGCCAACAGCTAGATGTGAGGCACGGCTGACAGTGATAAGTTCTTTTTCTCATCCCTGGGTGGAGATGGCTGTCTGGCACACAATCCCAGGCGGGAGAGCAGGCAGACATGGGCGATGACGTATATGAGATGAGCACTGCCTCCTGCCGCCACGTGACACCTGAGAGATGACTAATGTTTCTCCCCCCATGGCTTCACTGCTTCTCTTCCATTCTGCAACGTTACGAGTCAATCAGCTTACAGAGGGAAACAAAAGGCAGTTGACGGAAAGGGAAAGGAGGGGATCGGGGACTACACCACATGGGGCTTTACTTCTCCACTTAGGCAAGTGTGACAAGTAATTAAGCTCTTAAGCGCCTCACGAGAAAAGGTCGTCCCCCCTACACCAGGATGTGCCCTCGGGTGCAAAAATCGTGAATTTCATCTACATGTTTCGAAGGACTCACTTTTAAAATACATCAAGTACATTACATGGGGGAAAAAAGACTGCTCAAAGAGAAAAAAAACATAAGCCCAACAACAAGCCCATTTTTAATTCATGAACAATTCATCTCGCAGATCTGATTAATACTCCACATTGAACACGCAGTGTGCGGTTAAAAGGATAATCCGATTATCACCCGTGATTTTAAAAATAGAGACAGATACAAATAGCTACTATTTACGAGAACAAGGAGAACATTGAACAGAGGGTCTGGGTATCCAAGGAATTAAATGATTAATTAAAGTGCATTTGACAAAAATAACATTGGGGGGAAACAACCTAAAAGCTTTCTTTAATACTTCTCTCCTTCCAACACTCCAGCCAATAGCAGTTATCCCGATATAAGCCACAATCCTCGGCAGGGAAGAGGAAGCAAAGCCAACAGCGTCCAGACCCCGCTGTGCTGGCGATAAAAATTTCAACAGTTTTTAATTCACATGTCTGCAGTTTGACCACTGTTATCTCCTCCATCATCAATCGCTT
>NC_063208.1:14596378-14613878 GCF_017589495.1 Alosa alosa
TCGCTGATGCTTGTCCCTTTGAATACCTGAGTGTGTGTGCATTCATTAGCTGAGCTGGATGGGGAAGTTTCAGTCAGTCAGTGTTCGCAGAGCTGCAGGTAGGAGGGAGAGAGTTATCTATGTGAGCGCAAAAGCTGGAGGCTGAATGGTGCGTCAAGTCTGTCAAACACTAGACTGGGACGTTTTTTGTCTGTGTGAGTGTGTGTCAGTGTGTGTTTATGTGTGCATGTTTGCTGAGAGATTGTCGGTTTTAGAAGAGGTAAGACATACTGTACGAATCTTGTCAAATTCCCATACTAGAAACAGGGGCATTCATGTCTCTGTTTATGTGCATGTGTAAGAAAGTTTACAGTGGGTCAATCAGGTCTAAGGACAGCCTGAGCATCTCTAATAGGACATAACATCCCTTTATTAGCATAGGCAGGGCAGCTTCTCTGGGTAGAGGGTGTCACCCAGCAGCCTGGCACCACACGGAAGCTCCTTTTAAGGTATGGCCTGGCCAGAGGGGACATTTCATGCCACGTTACCCAGTTACGTTATTCAGAGTGTGTGCCAAAACCTACTTAACAGATCGAATGGCAAACAGAGAGGGCAAAGAAGGGGTTTAAATAGGGGTTTTAATTTGGTGACCAAAGAAGAGAGGGCAAAGAAGGGGTTTAAAAAGGGGTTTTAATTTGGTGACCAATAGAATTCAGAGCTGAACTCACTATCGATATACCCAGTTGCCGTTGTGAACAACCACCAAGTTATTTGTATTAATAATAATTTTGCATAATCATTTTGAGAGCTCAGTGCTTTTGGTATTGAACTCTCATACTTGATCTGTATGTTCTGGCAGCTTTGGCCCTGCAAAACCTAACTAGAAAAAAAGGGGGGGGGGGCGGTAAGTACATTACGTTAATACTTTCACAAGCATGGAGGGATTATGGCACCATACAAGCCACTGAAGAGAACACAAATCTCCATGAAACAAAGTCTTTCCGTCAGATGTGAGAATGGTTCATTGAATAACAGCAGTGGCACAGGAATGGAAAATGCCATCACAATGGCATGGTGACAGCAAAAATGGGTTTTAAAGGGGGTGAGGGGTGGCACACATTGCTGATTTACCATGTCGTTCCGTCCAAAGAATGTGTAGACAGCGTACAGGTAGTAGTCAAAGAGCTGTGAGACGCAGTGGATCACGTCAAAGGCTATGGGCTGCAGAATGCTCATCATCTGCATATACTTTCCTGAGGGGAGGGAGAGAGAGGGAGGGAGAGGGAGAGGGAGAGAGAGAGAGAGAGAGAGAGAGAGGGAGAGAGAGAGAGAGAGAGAGGGCGGGAGGGAGGGGGGAGGGAAAGAAAGAAAGAAAGAAAAAAAACAACAGCGCATCAGGCCTCGCTCCATTATTTCACCTCGACCAAACAGATCAATTATCTAATCAGCAAAACACTACTTGATTCACTTTCTCCATGCGGGAGTAGCAGACCAGTCGATCGTAAGAACCTAATTGCATTGCCATTTCAAGGTTGACTTGATGAACAAACAGCAAATACTTTTTAATTTATACCATCTCGCTTTGATCTCATCATGAGCACACACAAGTACACAAATAAAAATACACACAGTATTTTAATTCTTCAGAGACCAAATCATTTAAAGCAAATGACTTCTGTAAGCTCGTGCTTATAGAAAATGAACCCATAAAATGCCTCACAAGCCTGGATTCCTGAGTGACAAGTTAGAGCTATTGTCATGCTCATCTCACCAATAGCTTCCAGTGCAGACTCGTGTCAGAAAAAAAAAACTCTTAATGTTTGTCGAGTAACTTTCGCACGTCGATTAGAATGGAACAGTGTCCCTGAGGGGGGATTATTTAAACACTGACCAGTGCATTTCCATGTGCTCTCCTGGGGCAGGCCAATTGAATTTGTACAAGCAAGTAATAATGAATAAGTACAAGCACACACGAGAGTAATGCGGTTAACATCGAATCATGAGAAATGAGAGGGAGCGCAATACACTTCACTGTTTTTTTTTTAATGCTGAGACAGGTGCTTTTATTTCTTTGCCTGCTGCTTTCAGATGGGCCTCAAGGAAGATCGGCTTTGTAATCAAATCTCAATGGATAGTACTAGAGTAAGAAAATAAAAGGGGAGTCTGAAGACAAGAGCTGAACTGACAGGTAGTCGGAATATCTGTGATATTAGTGTGAGGGTGAGAGGGTGCCTGGGAACTTTATTTCTCTGTCTACTCCCATCATTGACATGTCCGCAATATAATAACGTCAAAAGAAATCGGAATCAGTTTGAAATAAGCTCAAAGGCACGCAGAAATCCTTAAAAAAACGTGCAATTTTAAAAGAGTACGTAAGTTGGGTCTTTTATCTAATGCTTAGCATGCATGCTGTCCACTCACTTCAAAAATCTCAGAGTGAATGTCTCTATGGGTATATTACAATGGAAAAAGGGTCTGTGGTTGAGTTGGAAACTCATGTAGATGCTACAAGAAATTGGAGAACAAGGCCAGAATGTTAATTGGCTTCATTATGGAAAAAACGAGATATAATCATTCGGAAGGAAATTAGGGTTCTAGAGCTAATGGGTCACAGCCTAGCGCACCAGGCTGTCACATCAGACGTTTCAATTACACATCAGACGTGAGCAATGACGGAGGAATCATTGGGTGCTAATGAAGGCAACGGCCCACAGGTCACACAGGTGGGACCAGGAGCTCACCCACACCATCCTAAAACGCTAATTAGCTTCTTTTGAACTGATCGAGAGAAGATTTCTGTTTATGAAGGATGAATGATATGCGAGCCACTTTTCTGAGATACCACAGGTGCTAAGGTGGTGGGTGGGGGGGGGTACAGTGTGTGTGTGTGTGTGTGTGTGTGTGCGATATTACTTACCGACCAGCCGTATGACGTTGAGGGTGGTGTTGGTCAGAATGGGTGCGTTTGTCTTGTTGAGGTTGTAGTCTGAACGCTTCCGGCTGCGCAAGGTCTCCCTGGAAACACTAATGGGAGATAAAAGGGGTGAAAAACTGCTTGCATTTACACTCCCATAAATAAAAACGTCAAGCACACACAGAAACATGCAGAATGCTTTGAGGGGGACAAAGGCAAAGAGTGGCAACAAGCTGGATTTGAATTAATCTTATGGAACATAAAACGGGAGGGAGTGGGAGTGTGTGTGGGTGGGTGGGTGTGTGTGTGTGTGTGTGTGTGTGTGTGTGTGTTTGGAGGGGGCTGTAGTGCTGTAAGTGAATTAAAAGCCAAGGAGACACGGAGAGCACAGAAGGACAGGTGGAGTCATCATAGGGTCCGCTAAGGTCATTAGACGTGGCCCCTTGGCTAAGCACAGAGCAAGGGCGTGAGAGCCCTTTCATTCACAAACTCATCTCATTAATCAGTGATGCGTCAAGTCCTACGCTTCCACTGCGGACCTCTATGCCCCCCACCCCCATCCCCCTGTCGGTTCGGCACATCACAAGGAAACATTTCATTAACTTTGAATTCGCTCCAGGGACGTACTAGCCACAGTGCAGTTTGTCTGATGCCTTAATGACCCCCTTTAACGGCATTGGTTTGCTCGTGTTCCGAAAAGTGACTGATTTATATGCTGGGTGATTAAGAATCATGCAGCCCCCAAATGAAGCACTTAGGAAGGGGATGAGCCAGGGGTAAACCACTGCAGACGGCAGCCACCAGCAGGCATGCCCTAAAGTCATTATGGTGAGAAGGAACATGTAAAAAAAGAGCATTTTAAACACATGGCACATGTGCGCCGCCCCCAATAAGGTCTTCCAGAACGCATAATACCAGCCTGTAGCATGGATAAATCTTCTGCTTAGCCCACATGAGCATTTGGTTAATCTCAAACAATTATGACATCACAATGCAACATGTCCATGGTTTGACGATTTGTCATTAAAGGCTTTAAATATGAAGACAAAATTAAAAAAGAAGAAAGGAAATAATACAATGAGACAAAAATGTGCTAAACCTTCTCAGCTGCCTATATTGTAATGAGGCAACTTAGAGCATATTTTGGAACACCGCACACTGTATATGCAAGCATAGTCAGTCAATTAAACAACAAAAAGAAAGAATTGAGACAATTTATACAGATTTCGAGAAGAGCTACCTCAAGCCATTTCCCTGTGGGAGACATATTAATGATTCCTTACTTATGAAGGAGCTCTTTTATGCAAGCCCTTTTTCTGAGGACGAAGCTTCTAGAACCATTCTAAATATAATCCACAAGGTCTTACATAAGCCCCCTGTTTGTCGACTGCATAATTAATTTCTTTGCCAGAGATAAGCGACTAATGCCATTTTATATATGTGCCATGCATCTGCCTCTGATGCAAACTGATCGGAACAGAAAGGTGTCTCATTAAATTGCTAATGCTGATCCCAACTGGCTCAGAGTGTGCGGTTTCGTGCCCCGTGAACTTAACAACCTTGAATAGTGGCCTAGATGTACAGTACAGTGTGACGGGAGAAAGTGTGTGGGCGCAGAACCGGTCGAGGAACGAGGATGCACATTACTGCTCGTGCCAAAAACACACAAGATGTTGGCAGGCTTATGGGCACCACTGGAGTATTTCCACTTCAACACCGACCAACAATTTGAGAGATTTGCTTCACCTTTTGACGGGCACGTCGCCCGTTTGCTCGTCCACGTAGTCCTGCTTGAGCTCCTCTGCAACATCGCTGTCACTGTCGTAGTCCTGGTACACATTCTTCTCCAGTTCGTCAGACTCGTACTGCAGGAAAACACAGGAAATGCGAGTATGTTAAGCAAGGGCAGAGCTGAACGATGCAGTGTTTCATTAAATTAATGAAAGGGGACAGTATTAATGTGTATGAATGTATCCACTTTCTTCTATCAGGAAACAAATAAGCAAACAAATGACATTGACATCACACAATGCATCAATGAAAAAAGGTGATGGTAGAGTCATTTGAAACAGCAATAATATCATACCATCTAATATAAAAAAAAACATCTGAAGACAAAACATTGGATATTAAATGGTCTGGATTGTTTGTATAAAACTCTGGATTGTTTGTACAAAAAATAAAGTTGACTTCACCTCTCATCGCTAAATTGAAAACTGGTCTGGATAAAGGGAGCTTAGGCAAACCCATGCAGATGTAATTGCTTTCTCACATTTTGATGAGTTCACAAAAATAAACAACATATGTACAGCCATATTTACTATAGCTATAGAGAATCCAAGGACCAAAAAAGACTTAAGACTAACCCATCCATCATCACCTTAACCAATCGGATTTGCATTGATCTCAGACATGATTAATTTCATTTCTGCACTAGGAAATCCACTGCTGTGACGGAAAAGTGTAATCCATGGAGGATGACTATCTACTGCATAAAAACACCATCAAATGCAATGTGGAAAAGAGACCATCAGTGAAGTCAGGCACGTTTCTTGGTGGGAAATGTTGTCAAGGCAGCGCTGCCTAGAAGGCGCTAGGGTTAGGCATGGGTTAAGGTTAGGGTTCGGGTTAGGGTTAGGACTAGGACTAGGTGCCTTTAAGTCGACGGTGGCAGCGCTGCCTGGAAGACGACGTTGGGGGCTTAAAACACCATCGAGCGTCAGGCACTATCAACGCTAGTTGGGAATCACCATATAACTCAATCCATTGAAGTGTAATACAGAGAATACAACTAGAAGTGGTGCAGAAATTAACACATTGAGGAACAATCTACAGTGGTAGTGTTGGGGTGCGATCAGACAAGGGCAGTTTGCCGCTTGTAAAATGAGGGGCAATATGTTGTAATAAAAATACAAATGACATTGGACGCTTTTATATTTGACATTGGGAGTTCCACTTCTTTCATTTCAAGGCTCAGGGAGTAAGCAATTAAGCACCGTGCAAAACACTTACTGATAAAATACTTCCCGATAAAATAACAACCGAAAAAAGACATCTCCCACTACAATAACAGCGACCAGTCTGATCCTGCCCTTAGTATACACCCTTTCAGCACAGGGGCATTTATGGGTGATTAAGAGTGAGGAAACACATAACCGAGAGAATCTCCAATTAATAGACAAGAGGGGCCGTTTCCAAACCAAACCCTGCCCACTGCACACTCCCCACTCCATCACGGAGTGAACTCTGCTTTGTAGCCACACTCCCAAAGGGCGCTCTTAATGAAGGGGGAAATAGGGGGACATATTGGAATGCCCTTCAGGGGAAAAGAAAATTGATGCCAGATTGATGTCGTTTTCACTGAAAATAATGAACATAATGAATATTAACAGAACCATCAAATATACTGTATGTTTTGGAGACCCTGGAACATATAGTTAGAATATAACATTCTTTCCTCTTTCCTCCATTTATTATGTGTGTGGAGTTGAATTTCATTATTTATTTATGCTATCTTTTCCATACAATGTATGCATGTTGTATTATGTAGGTCTACTTAATTCAGTGTTGCTTTTCCTTATGTCAGTTTCACTGATATTACTTTTTATAACAAATGCTGCCAATTTGGGCTGAACATGTCTGTCAGGTCAATTTTAAGGTCCTGCACACATGCCTTGCTAAGTGGTTTGGGAGCACACTTAGGTGGGGATCAGACTGACCAGCGGCAAGCGGCAGGTTTCCTATTGTTCTCTATGGTTCGGCAGTGGAACGGTGGCAGTGCTAGCGTTGAACAAGCTGAGCGTTGAACTTGGTTCAACTTTCAAAGCGTAACTCGAGCGTACTCAATGGTCAGTTTAGGCAAACTGTTTGTGTTGCTTAGGAACGAGGTAGAACTTATTATGGTCTGAGCGTTGCGTTACACTGGCCGCTGGCCAATGTGATCCCCCGCCTTAATGTGGTGGGTCTTTCATGTGGTGGTGCAAACAGAGTAGTAGTACAGATTACGTCCATCAGGGTTGAACTGAACAGCTCGAAGACCAGTGAGGGTCTCTGTCACACAGTTCCATCAAAGAGGGAGTTGAACACCCAGATGCACACACTATCTGTAGGAATGTTAGCCCCAGCTATGAAGAGGCTGACTGACTGGGAGATTATACATATTGAGCACCCTCTTTCGATAAGCAGCACTGTTCAACGGGATAAGACATAAAAGAGGAGCAGATAATGAATCAAAGAAATATAGCTTTACCAGATTATAAATAACTTATGACTGATTTTCCTACACAACATGAACATAGTGAAACAATAAACACAAAGATATATAGCCTAGACACAAAAGGGTGTGTGTGGGTGGGGTTTGTGTGTGTGTGTGTGTGGGGGAGTATTAATAGCTTACTTAAGCCAATCGATAAAACAGTTTGCTAATCAATAAACAAAGCCTAGTTCACGTGTTGATTTACACCTACAATACAATAAAACCCAATAAAATACAGTACAATAAAACTCTCTAAAATAGGCACTGCATTCTGATTCTGAAAGTGAATTATTCTTATTATTATTATGCGAGTAACATATTTTAACGTGCGGTTTTGGATTGTTATTACGCCATGATCATGTTCATTTTGAGAGCACTGATAGGCTATACAGTATAGTGTTTATGTTTCCAGGTCATGTGTCCCACCTGTCATATGCACCCCTCACTTTTACTGGGTTGATGTCACCTAAAATCTCACAGGCACACCTTAATTATAATTTCTGGCTACGCCCCTGCTTCAACCTAAAGAAACGTTTTTTTTTTTTTTTTTTCGCCTGGGGTAGTCGCCTGCTGTGGTTTTACTGGTCACCTTGTTATTTTATAGTTGTATCAGGTAGCTTAGTTGACTTTACACTCTCCTATGTGGGCCTAACACAGCCAGTTGGAACAGAACACACCAGAATAGGCCTGTTTAATAAGCAGGATTTGATGGCCGCATTCCTACACTTATAAAATGCAATTAAATGTGGAAGTACTCCAAGTATTCAGAATACGTTACTCAGATTTGAGTAATGTAACGGAATACATTACAAATGACATTTTTGGGCATGTATTCTGTATTCTATAACGCAATACGCTTTTTAAAGTATCCTTCCCAACACTGGTGGTGTGTGTGTGTGTGTGAGGATGCTCCATCTTCCCTCTCAAATGTCTCCATGTTGGAGCACCCATATCCCCATGGGGTTGTGCTGCGCTGCGCTGCACAGTTTACTCTCCATGGTGCAGTAGCTCATGCGAAATGTCACATCAAGATTCTGACCACAGGCACAGCCGTTACTCATTCCGTCGCCACGGCGCCCTCCACAAATCCTCTCTGACATCGCCGAGACTCGGGAGAGAGGACTATAAACTATTTAGCGTACGCAAACTAATCAACACTGGCTTAATTTTCTGGCAGTAATAATTAACTGTGATGCTGGCGGTGATATGTGGTGCGTAGTGACCCACTGAATGGCTGGTTGGGAGTGTCTGGTGTGGAGTTTAATTGAGTTTAAATGACAAATGATACAAAACAAATAAATGTGCCAGTCAATGGAAAAGAACAACCTGTGGAATCCAGTAATATTTGCATTTGCAATGCATTAATCAATGAATGATAAAATTAACCATCTACAGTCAGTCCCAAGGGTAAGTCATGGAGGCACTGGTTGAAATCAAGAACCTGAAGATTTTGTGACATTTTTTAACTAACTTGATCCATCAGTCAACAACAAAAACAACAACGACATTTGTGAGCATGGCCTTCAAAATACACCTGTAGCTCATCGATGTTCATAACCACAGGCATGAAACCTGAGGTCCCAGGTGAGGATGTGACATTTTGCCAAAGACCTTGCTCGGATCTTCTCGAAGCTCTGAGCTCTTACCCCGTTGGAGGCCAGCACGTCTTCGGTCTCCTCCTCTTTGCTGTCGATCTGCATCTCGAAGGGGTTGCCTCCCTGGAGGAACAGCGACACCTCCGTGGGGCTTGTAATGGACGAAGCCTGGCGACTGGGCGACACTGACGGGGACCGACACTGGCCCATGAACTTGAACTCCTGTAGGGGACACACAGATGCATTACATTTCCATTTCAAAATGGATGTAGATCTATATGAAATTGTTCAGAAGATGATGTTATCTTACTGTAGACATTTATTACAGTTTCTACAGTTATATCAATACGAGTGCCCTTTGGGAAGTAAACGTACAACCTTGGGGTCCTTAGCACTGTTCTATAACAGCTGAACTAAAGAAACAAATAAATAACCTAACTAACATGGCGGTGTCATAAACTATTTATTACATTGTATTTATGGCGGGGTCATAAATGATTGACTTTGCTATAATCAATATTACAAATGTCTTCACTGCTATCAAAAAACACAGCATGTTTGATTGAACACCAGAACAAATCAATATCTGGTGGATATCCCTGCTTTCAGACCACACCCTAAGCCTTTTTGTGTGTGTGTGTGGGAGGGGCAGTGGATTAACCGTATATTTGCATCGTCAGGGGGCATAGAACTTTAAAATAGCAGGAGGGGTAGTGAAGCAGAGAACGGCTCCGTGTGAGTCTATCATTTCAGACTGAAGAGAGCCACTTCCCCTTCATTAAGATTGGACAGGAGATAAGGTGGTGCTTTTGACAAGGAAAAAGGGAAAAGGGGAAAAAAGCAGGGGCTTAAGAAAGGGCAGTGTGGTCTGCAGCACACTGGTAAAACCCATCTCTCGCTTTGGCTGGTTGATAAGGCTGAACCGCCAAAAAAAAAAACCCTTAAAAGTCAATGAGAGCACGTCGGAAATGTAATTATGATGACATTGTTACATTTTTCGCTAGAGATACTACAAGCCGAGATGGATTGCCCTAATAAATAAAAAGCCAGGAGCCGCCCTTCCTTCTCCCTCTCTTTCTCTCTGTGTGCAGTCCCTTCTTGGCTTTGAGTGACAGGGCCACATTTCCATCACCACATAATTACCGGCCCCTACCGCCACATTTTAGCACAGCATCTTGGTCAAAAAATAGCCCATGAACTGAAATAACTCTCATTATGAATTCAGGACAATTAAAAACAGGATTTGAACAGTGCTCCCCCAACCCTCTTAAATAGGAAAATAAATAAAAAATAAATAAATGCCAAAAGGAAAGAGTTCAGCCTCCTTGGATTGACACGCTGCATCCATCATGAGCTTCAGGGACGCTTATATGCTAATGTCCCTCATTAGGGATTTCCACTGGACGGGCCCCAGTCTTCTCCACAGAGCCTCTCTGCTTTAAAAGCAAAGCCTGCCACCATTTCTTTTTTTCTTTTTTAGAGAGCAGAAAAACAAAAAGGGGAGATTGCTTGATCGTTTGCAGAAGATACAGCACTGAATGTGGGGATTGGGGATTGATGGTGGCAGCAGAATCCAATCTCTTTTGCATGAAATAATCGAAAGAGAGAGACAGAGAGTGAGATGCCGTCGATTCCATTCATGGGGAATTCTCCAGTGAATGCGTTTACACTGCGGGGTGCCCCGGCATGTGTTTCCTAAGATATATACCCTCAGAAAAAACCCAAGCAGCCCCCTTTCAAAGTCGTGCAACACAAGAGAAAGCCTCTTTGAAAATTCTACACGACTGGAAAAGCTTATCCCCAGCCATAAATGCTGTGGTTTTTTTTTTTTATACAGATGAAGCTATTGTGAGAAAATATATCTTGTGGATATCACGGTTGAATTGCAGAGCACCTATGTCCATGCTTCTCTCCAAATTGCCAAAGAGAGCCATGAAGCATCTGTTACATTTCCAAAAGGGGACTTTCACCCTGCTGCCTGCATCATTTTAACCCAGTATCATTAACGCGGGCAGAACTGAAAAGCCTCATTTAATAAATTAACAACAGCTATTGAGGCGCTTGTTCTGGCAGGACTTCACCATCTACCGAGATGCTGGAGGAAAAAAACTGGTCTTGTAATCCAGATGAAAGTCTGCCAAAACAATAAGTGGAATATTCTGGTGCATACACTCCATCTTTTACAGCAGTGGGTGAATATTGCTAAGAGCATGTAGGATTAGCCAAATTGTTACGCAACCAGACAGTGTTATTTTTGTTAGGAAAATAATCAATCACAAACATGGCCAGCTTCAGACACATTCATCCAAAGAGACTGCCAGCACTTATTTCACCTTCAGTTAAGAACACACTTTGTTAGGGCTTGCTGTTGATAGAAGTGCTGTGTTTTAAGCACAATGCTAATTTAAGCACGATGTTGCCTGTTATATTTTGGTATGACAGATTATGTGTACTCATTTATCACTCAAAGTCTGTCTTGAATTCTCTCAGTTGTACACAGAGGTTTCCCAGTGCATCCACAACCTCAGCTCAACTTTACCAACCAGTGTTGCAAAGAAACTTTCACTTTGATCAGAACAAGTCCTGTGCTCAGATCAATGCTGCAGAGAGCACCTCTGCCAGAAATGAAAATGACAAAAAATATGATTTTATCAAGAGGGATCCAGGACAGCATAGGCCAAAAGCAGAAAGCAGATGCTGCTGGGTCACTGTGACAAGACAAGAGTCGGTTCAGCCTGAGAGGCTGGTGATGGAGTGTCGTGCCTCATCTACATATGTAAATAGAATGACTCAGCCACTGACAGAAATACAGAAATACCTATCAGATCTGATTAGAAAGGAATGAAGCCCAGTTGGGTCTTCATTTCATCCCCAGACAGACAGACGACGACGACGCGACGCGACGCATCGCACGCCAAGACACGACACGCGACACGCACGCACACACACGCCTGTCTGCTTACGTGGAGCTGGGCGATGCTGAAGTTGGATTTCACAGGGCACAGCTCCCATGTCTCATTCTCCAGGAACATCCGCAGCTCCTCCAGGCGAGTCCTGTGACAAACAGCACACGTAATGACAGAGATGGAGAGAAAGATAGAGAGAAAGGGATGGAGAGAAAGATAGAGAGAAAGGGATGGAGGGGAGGGAGAGAGAGGGGTGGGGGGAGTGAGAGAGGAAGGAGATGATAAGAGATGACAAGAGGTTAGGATTTGTCAATTAAAAGCCCTTTGGAGTTCCTTTTTGAACTCAGTCCCTTTGGGAGGCGGACGGATATTAAACACAAATACAGCTGGGAAAGGTCAGAGGGAGTGTGATCAAGAAATTGAGAGAGAGTCAGTAGAGGCGGGTGGTAAAGTGTGTGTGTGTGTGTGTGTGTGTGTGTGTGTGTGTGTGTGTGTGTGAGAGAGAGTGAGAGAGAGTGAGAGAGAGAGAGAGAGAGAGAAAGAGAGAGAATGTAAGAGAGCCAGGGCAGAATAATAGAGAAATAGAGACCCAGAGACAGAAACAGAAAAGGTCACTGAATGAGAGACAGCTTAGCGTGGGAGCTCCACTTATTCTGTGGATCCTATGGACCCTTTCAAGAGAGTTCCATTATCAGCATCATAGTTGGCCCCACAAGGCTTCCTTTTTAACATTCCATATGTTATCTTAATGTAGAGGAAAACGATTGGGGCCCAAATGGAACGTTCAAGCATTGTTTTTGTTTTTATTGTTGAAAGGGTCTATATAAGTGTCCATGGCCGCCAGACTGAGGGGTCAATGATGAGTGTCTCCTATTGAATGCCAGTGTGAATAATCCTCTGGACCCAGAACAACACAATGATCTCACCACACTCGAGTCCTCAACTGCAGATGGGCATCAAGCAACCACCCACCAAAAAAAAAAAAAACACGCTGAAATTGAGCTTCTCTTTTTTGGCAGCATCCAACTGAGTACAATTCTCCAGCAGCAACATTTCCCTGAACCTTGATGTGGACCCATCGCCAGTGTCACCATCCCATTCCACACCGCCCCAACCCCAAAACAACCCCCTTCCAAATCTGCATACATCACTACAAACATCTCCCACCATGCATCATTCATATTGATGATTACAACTGGTCTTGGAAGAAAGAGAGAGGCAGGAGTCATTCTTTATTAGCGTGCTAAAGCCGTGGGGCACAATATATATTCTAATGGCCCGGTGCGCTAATGTGGGCTAGTGTGTTGGCTGAGGCGGTCCCCGCGCTCAAGTGCATGATGGGTAATCAGTTTACGCAATACACCCAGGCTGAACGCTCACTGCCAATCCTGGGAATAATTGGAAAATTATGCCCAAAGAGAAAAGTGCAAGAACCGGAGAGCGTTTTGAGGGTATGAGTGATGTGTGTGTGTGTGTGTGTGTGTGTGTGTGTGTGTGTGTGTGTGTGTGTGTGTGTGGGTGTGTGTGGAATGTTTGGAAGAGGGAGGGTTCATTGACTGTGGGCGGGACGCACATTGGTGTTTGGATGCTTGCCACCCTGTGCTTACTGAGGAAGTGCTGGCCATGAAGCCTGTAACTGAGTTTGCCTGTCTGTTTCTGCGCGCCTGTCAGAGATGGATGGACTGCCATCGCTCGCTGATTAGCAATATCTCTCTCTTCCTCTGTGTGTGTGTGTGTGTGTGTGTGGGTGTGTGTGTGTGTGTGTGTGTGTATGTTTGTTTGTTTGTGTGTGTGACAGAAAGCAAGTCCTCGGAGAGCTTGAGTACACTATGAAGTGAGTAAAAATGCATTAATGTATGCATGTTCAAATCTCAGGAAGTGATTCCTCCGTTATTGTTTCCTCTGTGTGTATGTGTGTGTGTGTGTGTTTGTGTGTGTGTGCTCAAGTGTGCACATGTGTGCGTGGAAGAGAAACATCCGGAGGTCATTACTCATTGCTGGCATCCGGCAGGTGCTGCTGATGGCTTTTTAAAATCTCTCCGCTTTGCATTTAAATAAGCACATTTGCACGGCACGCTTTGTGTCTGTGTGTGCACGTGTCTGTGTGTGTTTACACATGATTGCTGGAGTCAATGTCCTAGCAATCTCATTCGCATCACACATCCCTGTACCAAAACAGACACAGTGCACAAAGACTCAATGTTGGCAACCTGTCATCATTAACATACAACTAGTCTTGGGGAGAGGGGCCCGCAAGCCATGCGGTTCGCTTCCTCGGGCAGCATGGGCAGTGGCATGGCACACTTGACCGATGAGGAGGATTAATCCACATGCCCACAAGCACAGCTGCGTGACTCGGGACCTGAGAGAAGACTGGGTGTGGACGCGTTTTATCATGACTCGGGGAGGACCTGAGAGAGAATTAGGTGTGGGCGCCGTTTGGTCAAAGGTATCGACCCAGAGGGACGGGGGGGGGATTACAATTACTGTGCTCAGGGAAATCCAGCAGAAAAAGATCACCTCTGCCAGAAATTAACAAAAAAAACCTTGAATATAATTCAAAGGGATTCCCTTTCTTTTAGGCTTTCCCTTTCATATACTGAGGCCAGTGCAATAATACTCACCCTAAACTCAGTCAATCACAGTAATCTCTTTCACTTAGACCTAAGGCAGGCATTAGAAACCTTGAGCACGTATGGTATATTAACTAAGGAGAGGAGTAAGAGTGGGGAACATAGGGTACGAAGGAAGAGGGGAAAGACACGAAGGAGAATAAAAAAGAGAGAAAGAGAGAGAGAACATCGGAGTACAGAACATGGGCTGGCATCTGAGTGAAACACACCTGGAGTGTAAGACTGAAAATAAGGGATCGAGGCTGAGAATGAGCATAAAACAAAGGAATTAACGAGGACTGAACATTCAGACAACTAAGCTAAACAGAGAGAAATAACCTGAAAGAACAGAGGAGAAATAGGGAGAAGACCTCCCCGCTGACAGGACTCACCTGTGGTAGTTTTTGAAGTAGTTAACGCTCTGGCGCTTGATGGACTCCTGGAGGACCTCGGAGCGGCTACCACAGAACTCCTCCCCCACCTGCATCAACCTGAGTAGTGACGGGCAGAGAGAGAGAGAGAGAGAGAGAGAGAGAGGGAGGGAGAGGGCAAGGGAGAGGGAGGGAGAGAGAGGATCAATCTCTTGTTAATCTTGGATACATATCTAAAGTGTATCTCAAAGTGTTTGCCATATATTGTACTCCAAGCATTCTCAGTGTAAACCTTTATTCTAATATTCTGCTTTGGCAATACAAATATTTGTCATGCTAATAAAGCTCACTTCAATTGAACTAAATTGAATTGACAGGATCAAAACGACAAGAAAAAGAACAGGGAAGTCCAATGTAATTAATTAGCTCCATCAGGTTATGTCAGACCGGATATGGCAGGGCTCCTGCATCCCCAGTGACCCGTTAACGTGAGGGCAGGAACTTCCCAACGAGGGCCGCGGCCCTAACAGCCCTGAGTAATTAAAAAGCTTGTAACTCGCGGACTGATGTGTGACGGTTTAGTTGCCCACCGAACAAGCAAGCTCATTGATGCTGTTCTTTTGTTTCAGCATCCCATCCCCCCACAGGATGGGAGTTTGGAGCACCAACTAGGGGAAAAGTTAGACGGGAGGGGGGTGAGTAGAAGGGGATGGGGGTAGTTGGGAGGGGCCGGTTGTGCTGTCACAGCCTGTCCTACTCCTGCTGGGGCAATTAGCACTAATGAGGACGCGGCGTCCGCACCGTACCTGCTGATGACATCCAGGACCACGATGAAGTCGTCGTACTTGAAGTTGGACATGTCCGTCCCCAGCAAGTAAGCTTTCACTTTCAGCTGGACGTCCTGTGGGGAGACGAGAGGCCGGACACACATCATCAGGGAAGGGGGGTTTGGGAGTTGGTGATGGGAATGAGAGAGAGAGAAAAGGAGGGAGGAGGAAGAGAGAGAGAGAGAGAGAGAGAGAGAGAGAGAGAGAGAGAGAGAGATTAGAAGTGGAAGGATGAAGCAAAGCAGAATCCAAAGACGGACAAAAGAGCAACAAGGAACGTCAAGCAAGTCAGCTGACAAGAAATACAGAGAGTGTGGAGAAATAAGGACAAGGTGTCAAATGGCAAAGAGACACATAAATATGGGTGATGTGAGAGACAGGGGATAATGAAAAGTGATAAACAGACAGGCAAACGGAATCAGAGGTGAGAGAGCGAAAAAAGAACAGAGGAGTCAAAATAGGACAGTAGAGGGAAAAAAACTGAAGAAACAGACAAAACGGAAAGATAGATAAAACGGAAAGACAGATAAAACTCATAGAACAGAGAGACAGATAGGGAGACCCCAGACCCCAGGCTGTGAGAGAGTGGGGGAGCCCACCTGCCAGATGCGGCTGAGGCCGTGCTCCAGCTTCTTCTTCACGTAGGTGCGGCCCACCACTGCCTCGTCGGATCCGTCCTCGCTGCTGCCCTCTGCAGGAAGACACATGTCAGTGCACCCCCCTCCAAAACAAAAACACACAGCAGCACAAACGTCCCTCATATCAAACCACCCTCTTACTCTCCTGCAGTCCTATCAGAGCTTGTTAATTCTGCCCCACAGCTCGGGCTGGCCTCTCAAAGTGTTGGTGAGAGAGCAGCGAGACCCAGGGTGGCCTTGGGTCTCCTGCTCTCCGAGCACATGCATCTCATCATAGGGCTCTTGGGATGAGCTTTCAAGTTTAATAAGTCATGTGCTCCTGCCGCCACATTAGACTCAGCCATGTCCTCTTTGGCATCAGAGCCAAGTCCATATAAGTCAGCTCTGCCAGAGGACACTGGGATAAATGTCAATAAATAAATAAATAAATGTGGTGACCCAGACAGTGAATGTGGGATGTGTTGGATGGCTACAGTGACACCCTTCCTTTCTCCCCTCTCTCCCAGTCACCCTCTAGAACCATTTTCCCTGGAGGCAATCAGCCTAATATGCTGTTTGAGGTTGACATCTGTGGAGCGGCTGTCCATCATGGCACTCGGCGGACAGAGTGTCAGCTGATGACGCGAGCAGCGCCATATGCCAAGGACGTTAGGGCCGTCCACCCAGCAACCCCTGTTATAATCTCACTGGTGTCAAAATCGAAGCGTGCGCTAAACGTTGGGAATAAAAAAAACCAAAACAACAGAGATGTAAAATACACGTTTAGATACACACACACGAGATCAAGTGGGGTTCACGTGGGGGGTCAGGTTCAGCGAGCAAGACCTTGGGATTTCGTACGATTGGCGCAGAGCGTTTTGTTGTGACCGCAAATGTGCGACAGAAAGTGCCTAGAGCATGCCCATCGAATTTTCCCGTCAGGCTTGGCCATGCAAAATGAATGAAAGCGCTAGCAGTGGCAGTGGAAGGAGAGAGGATAAATGGGAGAGACGGGGTGGGAGGATGCTTGAGCTGGTTGTACTTAACCTCGGAGCGCCGCACGCTTTTGCAAAACAGAGATGCGAGCAGAACAGATGGGGTTGTGGGAGCGGGGAGGGGAGAGAGCAGCAGAGTCGTGACACACACACACACACACACACACACACACACACACACACACAGCAGAGTAAAACCAATTCAGTCTTCAATGTCGAAAAAGAAAGAAAAGCACTGGAAAATGAACAAAACAAAAATCAAAGAAAGGGAAAACCATGTTCTACACCAACACTAGAACACCATTTGGCAATAAGGCAGGGCAAACCACACAGTGTTCTACACCAACACTAGAACACCATTTGGCAATAAGGCAGGGCAAACCACACCGTGTTCTACACCAACACTAGAACACCATTTGGCAATAAGGC